>NW_007726204.1:751881-753592 GCF_000696425.1 Galeopterus variegatus
ATCTTTTCCAGGCCTCTCTCCTTGACTTGTAGATGGCAGTCTTCTCCCTGTGTCTTTACATTATCTCTGTCCAAATTTCGTCTTCTTATTAGCACACCAGTCATATTGGATTAAGGCCCACACTAATGACCTCACTTTAACTTGATACCTCTTTAAAGACCCTATCTCCAAATAAGGTCACATTCTGACATCCTGGGGGTTAGGACTTCAACATATGTATGGGGGGAGGAAAGAAAGACATGGTTCAACTTCTAACAGCCAGTTTGGCCATTCACAGTTATTAGAGAGGTCATTTGCCCCAATAACTGAGAGCACTAAGTCTCCATCCCACAAGCTCACTGCCAAGTAGTATGCTGCATCAAAATGAGGCTCAGTCTGAGTTCTGCCACATGTATAAACCCCAATTAGCAGACTGACAATGAAACAGTCACACAATCTGCTCCTTAGAAGCAATGGAGTCCAACTTCTGTCATTTTAGGCACCTTGTACGAATGATTTGTTGCAAACAGATGTAGTGATGTACCAGCGGCAGGTCAGCTAGTGTCATAAGGACCAGGTAGCAGCACCCCACTACCTAGTGGGCACATGGTCCATAGCACCACTGCAAAGAGCGGGGTACTCAGCTCAGGTGCACCCTTTCGTCCAAGGGCAGGAGAAACCACATAGGACGTCGACCCAATCCACATCTCGACCATCACTCATCTCACCAAAGAAAAAGCAGTTCTAACATCTGTTATGCTCACAAAGACCCCTATGTTGCCTGGAGAGAAAAANGCTCTGTTTATAATCGTTAATATTAGACAAACAGTAGACAAAAGCAGCAGCAAATCAATTCCATTAGCAGAATATTGTCCTCACTGCATGTGTAGTTTGAGTACAGATTTCAAACCTGTGGCTGAGTTTCTTCCAGTGTGATTGAAAGTTTCTTTTTTTTTTTTTTTTTCTCTGAATAAAACTGAACTGTGTACTCTATTAGAAAAAGAAAAGAAGGAAGTGTGGACCACTGGTTATGCCAGGAGAGCTTAGAGCCATTCAACCACATCACCCTCCATCTCTCTGACTTTCGCTGTGACGTTGTGACAAAAACCAGACTAACCCTCCCAGGCCTTGGGGTCACACCATAAGGGACGGAGCTACTCAGTGGAGCTGAGCTCTGGCCTTGGGCTTCTTAACAGCAAATGCCACTCAAAGGACATGCGAGGCAAGGCCGCCCCTCTGGTTTTGCACTCAGCTGCCTGGGCCCACTGGTTGCAGTCCTACTTCCAACATTCCCTTCCCAAAGCATGCAGCTGCAAGGCTGCATGGCTCTGCAGGTCCATGCCTTAGTAGTTGCTATGGATTGTATGTGTCCCCCAAAGGATCATGTATTGGAAACTTAATCTACATTGTAACAGTATTAAAAGGGTGGGAAATCCAATTATGGTCATTGAAAGATGAGACCTTTAAGAGGTGATTAGATTGTGGGGACTGTACCCTCATGAATGGATTAATCCATTGATGGTTTCATGGGTGGTAATGGATGTGGTTCTGATGACTTTAAAAGGAGAGCCAGTGAGGAGGTTAAATCTCTCTTGCTCAGCCATGCACCATGTGCCACCCTATGTCACTGCCAAGAAGAAAGCCCTCGCCAAATGTGTTCCCAGCCAAATGTGTGTCCCAAATGGTTTTGGACTTCCCAGCCTCTGAAACTATAAGAAATAAATTGTATTTC
>NW_007726204.1:755528-755836 GCF_000696425.1 Galeopterus variegatus
AATTAGAGCCTTTCAAAGGATAACTAACCCACTTGCAATATGCGGAGTCAAACAAAACACGTATCTCTCACTGTGCAGGGAAAGATCTCTTTTTTCTGGATTTTAAGATTGTTAAGAATTCTCTTGAAAATCATTTTTCTTTTAAATTAAAAAAATCAGAGGGGGGAGGTGAAAAGGGAGAGATTGGATAAGGGAGAGAAAGAATAAGTATGATTTGTAACAATGAATATGCTAGTAAAAAATAAATTTAAAAAAATAACAAAACTAATATATATACATGGTTCATAATGAAAACAGCCCGCCCCCTG
>NW_007726204.1:757579-760039 GCF_000696425.1 Galeopterus variegatus
TTTTTTTTGACAAATGGAAAATTGAGTATATTTTAATTTTTTGAGATGTAATTCACATACCATAAAATTCTCTGTTTTTAAACATACAATTCAGTGGGTTTTAGTATTTTCACAATGTTGTGAAATCATCACCTCTATCTAATTCCAAAACCCTGTACCCCTCAGCAGTCACTCACCATTTACCCTCTCCCCCAGCACCTGGCAACCACTAATCTGCATTCTGTCTCTATGAATTTGCCTGTTCTGGACATTTCATATCTATGGAATGATACAACATTTGTCCTTTTACGTTTCTTTCACTAAGACTAATGTTTTTAAGGTTCGTCCACATTGTAGCATGTATGAGAACTTCATTCCTTTTTATGGCTGATAATATTCCATTGTATGGATAGACCACATTTTATTTATCCATCCATCGGTGGATGGACCTGTGGGTTGTTTCCACTTTTTGGCTGTTACAAATAATGCTGCTTTGAATGTTCATGTACACGTTTTTGTTTTTGNCACTTTTTGGCTGTTACAAATAATGCTGCTTTGAATGTTCATGTACACGTTTTTGTTTTTGCTTTGCTTTTGTTTTTTTGCATATCTGTCACCTAAACATTTATCTTTTCTTTGTGGCGGTTACAGTCAAGATCCTTTCTTGGCTATTTAGAAATATACAATATAATATTATTAGCTATAGTCAGCCCAGAACGTCAGAATTTATTCTAATTACCTGTAACTTTGTACCTGTTCATGTACAAGTTTTTGTATGAGCACATGTTTTCAATTCTCTTGGGCATATACCTAGAAACAGAATTGCTGGGTTATATCACAACTCTATATTTAACATTTTGAGGGACAGGAATGTAGTTGAAGGGCAGTACTGAGGATTAGTGAGAGAAAAGGTGTGTATGAGTCAGCCCGGGCTGCCATGACAGACTGGATGGCTTAAAAACAGAAATTTATTTTCTCACAGTCTGGAGGCTGTGAGTCCAAGATCAAGGTGCTGGCAGGTTTGGTTTCTCCTCAGGCCTCTTTCCTTGGCTTGCAGATAGCCACCTTCTCTGTGTGTCCTCCATGGACTTTATCTCTGTGAGAGCATCCCTTGTGTCTCTTCCTCTTCTTATAAGGACACTGTAACACAGATGATCCTCGACTTATGATGGAGTTACATCCCAATAGATCCGTCATAAGATGAAAATATCATAAATCAAAAATGCTTTTAATACATCTAACCAGCCTACTTTAAATGTGCTCAGGACACTTTCAGTATAGTGTTCAATAAATTACATGAGATATTCAATACTTCGTTATAAAATAGGCTTTGTATTAATGATTTGGCACAGCATCTCCAGAGAGTACGGTACCGCATATCAATCACCCAGGAAAAGATCAAAATTCAAAATTTGAAGCATGGTTTCTTTTGAATGGTATCACTTTTGTACCATCATAAAGTTGAAAAATCATAAGTCAGGGATCATCTGTATTGGATTAGAGCCCACCTTTATGACGTCATGTAACCTTAATTCCCTCTTTGAAGGCCCTACCTCCAAATACAATCACACTGGGGTTAGGGCTTCAACATATGCATTCAGGGAGGGGGACGGAGACGCAATTCAGTCTATAACAATGTGTTAAGGTAGGAAGTGAGTAGGGAGCAGGACCAGATCACAAAAGGCCTCGGAGACATGTTTGGGGACATTCCTCCTCACCCACCACGTGAGGTCTCCTGGGATGGTTCCATAGTGACTCTCCTTTCTGTCCTTCATCTTCCAGGCAGGACTAAGCACTGAGCACAGCTCAACTACCTATTTTTCAAGGTTGCCCAGGTAAGAGTGGACCCAGTGAGAATCATTAGACAGAGCTACCAGTGAAGCAAATACTCCTAGAAGAAATGTCTGCAAATTAGACATAAATGACCCACACATTTAGGTTTCCTTCTTTGGGTCAGCTGCCCAGTGCTTTTGAAAAAGAACCTAAACCTGAACATAGCTGTCCTCTATGTGACAAATCTGAGTGCCTATTGTGCTGGGTATTGTTCCGGGCCTGACAGCCAATTTCCAACTTACCCTCTATGTGTGGCCAGCAGAATAACATCCCCCCTAAAGATGTCTACATCCTCATACCTGAAAACTGTGAATATGTTATCTTATATGGCAAAAAAGACTTTGTGGGTGTGATTACAGTAAGGATCTTGAGATGGGGAGATTATCCTGGTTATCCAGGGAGACCCCATTTAATCGCAAGGGTTCTTATAAGTGAGATAGAGAGGCAGGAGCATCAGAGTGGGAGAAGGAGATGAGAGAATAGAAGCAGAGGTCACAGTGCTGGCTTTGAAAATGGGGAAGAGGCCATCAGCTGAGAAATACAGGAGGCCTCTAGAAGCTAAAAAAGGGAAGGAAAGGGATTCTCCCCTCAAGCCTCCAGAAGGGGCAGAGCCCTACAACTGAAATTAAAATGGACGCAGTGAGATCC
>NW_007726204.1:760878-765653 GCF_000696425.1 Galeopterus variegatus
AGCATAGTGTTATAACACCGAGGCCAAGGGTTCAGATCCCCATACCAGCCAGCTGCCAAAGGAAAAAAAATGTAAAGCTAAAGAAACCAAGGTCAAAGAGATTAGCTAACTTGCCCAAAGTCATTAAGACAGTAAAACGTGAGCCAAGAGTCAAACGTGATTTTACAGACCGCTGACAGGCACCCTCTACCGATGGGAGAGATCGTGACAGACAGGATGGGTCCACAAAGTTCATTCATTCATTCATTCACACAGATAGTTGGGCCCCTGTGCTTGGCATTCCAGGGAGAATGAACAACTCAGGCGGATTCTTACAGCACAGGAGTTACGTTCTATCAGGACACCAGCAATTGAGAAGTAAACTGATTACAGAAAGAATAATGATGAAAATTAAGACAGAGGTGGGAGAGAGTAGATGGGACTGGGAGGCTGTTTTCACAGTCCGGATCTGAGATTCCACTGCCCCGCTAGAGGTGTCACAGCCAAGTTCATTGCATTTTCTGTCCTTGTTCTCCTTGGCAGTCCCCCTAAATACAAGCCCCTCTGGTCATCCCAGGTTCTCTCATCTCCGTAAGAACGCTCATTGGTGTCTTCTGCTTCCATCCTTCCATCCTTCCCAAACTCTCCCATGGTGTTACCTAGAAACCTTTCTCGGAATGTTCCCTGCAACTCCTGCCTTAATCAAAACCCAGAAGATCATCCTCACAGTCTTAACTGAAGGCTCTTCATTCCCCTACTCACCAAGCACCTCAAGGTCTGAAGAAGGGGACGGGGAGTCAAATGAGCCCAGATCTCAGTGGTTCCTATAAACAAAGGTATAGACTCACTCGCGCCCCGTGTGCAGCATGGGCCGGCTGGGCTCTGCTCCGATTCTTCATTCACGGACCCAGGCTGATGGGGCAGACTCCAAAACACTGCCAACCTGCTGGCAGAGGGAAAAGAGACGTGTGCAGCCACGAGCTGGCTCTTGAGGCTCCGGCTCAGAAGTGATGCACACGACTTGTGCTCACCTTTCACTGGCTACCACAGATGGCCACACCCACTACCAGCGGAGTATCCTTCAGGAAGGATAGTAAAAATTGTGAACAATGTTGACCTTAAAGAAGAAACTGAGGGGCCCGGCCCGGTGGCGCACTGCTACAGTGCGCCGCTTGGAAGCGCGGTGGCGCTCCCGCCGAGGGTTCGGATCCCACATACAGACCGGTTCCCGCTCACTGGCTGAGCGAGGTGCAGGCGCAGCACCGAGGGTTGCGATCCCGTTGCCGGTCCCGGTCCGGTACGGGCGCGACACTGAGGGTTGCGATCCGTTGCCGGACATGAAAAAAGACAAAAAGGGAAGAAAAAAAAAAAAGAAGAAACTGAGGGGCCCGGCCCGGTCGCGCACTGCTACAGTGCGCCGCTCGGAAGCGCGGTGGCGCTCCCGCCGAGGGTTCGGATCCCACATACAGACCGGTTCCCGCTCACTGGCTGAGCGAGGTGCAGGCGCAGCACCGAGGGTTGCGATCCCGTTGCCGGTCCCGGTCCGGTACGGGCGCGACACTGAGGGTTGCGATCCGTTGCCGGACATGAAAAAAGACAAAAAGGGAAGAAAAAAAAAAAAGAAGAAACTGAGGGGCCCGGCCCGGTCGCGCACTGCTACAGTGCGCCGCTCGGAAGCGCGGTGGCGCTCCCGCCGAGGGTTCGGATCCCACATACAGACCGGTTCCCGCTCACTGGCTGAGCGAGGTGCAGGCGCAGCACCGAGGGTTGCGATCCCGTTGCCGGTCCCGGTCCGGTACGGGCGCGACACTGAGGGTTGCGATCCGTTGCCGGACATGAAAAAAGACAAAAAGGGAAAAAAAAAAAAAAAGAAGAAACTGAGGCAAAAGTATAAGACAAAGAGTTTACTGGGGCCAAAATATTTGAGGACTGCAGCCTGGGAAACAGACTCAGCTTGCCCCAAATATGTGCTCCATTCAGTAGCAGTTATGAACTGATTTTTAAAGAAGAAAAGGAGAAGCTAAGGGGCAGTTCCAACTTTGTTCGGTGAGAATTTACATTAGTTCACTAAAATAACACAAGCTACTCATTGGCGATACATTGTTCTTTGAATCATATATCTCAGGGGCTTTTCAACAAACAAAGAATGAGGGTCACATTGTACAACTTGCAATAGCAGTTGGGTGATCTATAACAGATGGTGGCGGCAGCCTGTCCACTAAAATCATGACTTATAACAATTATCCCAGACACGGGCAAGGGAGATGTGACTAATCATGCTAATCTCTCCACGGGCCTGATAAATTTAGCAGACTAAACTAAACAGCTCACAACAAAATACAATCTGGCATACCTGGGCAGCCCATCACTATCTCCAGATATTATTCCTATTCCTTCTCCTTACTCTTGTTTTAAAATTAAAAACCTGCCCTTTGAGGCTTATGCTGTTGACCTGTGTGTAATGTTCCCCTTGACAGACCTCCTAGAGTGATATTTGGACGCTCTTCTGTTCCTGCTCTTCACAGTTGTATTAGTCCATTTGTGTTGCTTTTAACAAAATGCCTGAAACTGGTACTGTATAAAGAAATGAAATTTATTGTTTACAGTTTCAGAGGCTGAGAAGTCCAAAGTCCAGGGAACACGTCTAGCAAGGGACTTGTTCTTGGTGGTGGCTCCACCAGCACATGTTATCACCTGGCAAGAATGGCTTGGTAAGAGAGAGCTTCTCATGCACTCTCTTTTTATTTATTTTATTTTCTTTTTTGTGAGCGCTAAGGGGATCACAACCCTTGGCTTGGTGTCACTCACACCGCACTCAGCCAGTGAGCGCACCGGCCATCCCTATATAGGATCCGAACCCGTGGCGGGAGCACCACTGCACTCCCAGCGCCGCACTCTCCCGAGCGAGCCACGGGGCCGGCCCTGCACTCTCTTTTTAAAGCCATCAGAACCACACCCATGACCACCACTGAACCATCAATGGACTAATCCATTTACTAGGGCACAGTCCTCACAATCTAATCACCTCTTTAAGGCCTCACCTTTCCATTACCATAATAGAATTCCCCACCCTCTTAATACTGTCACAGTGGGGATTAAGTTTCTAATACATGGAACTTTGGGGGGCACAATTCAATCCATAGCAACAGTCTCCTTAAAAACCCGGAAGTCCTTTAGTTCCTCCCTCTCCCTCACCCCCATATCGGCTCCCTTAGAATGTCCTGGAGTTTCCAGGTGTATCACGTCTGTCACTCCCCACAGAAGCCACCCTCTCCCAAGCCACCATCGTCACTCACCTGAACTGCTACTACGGCAGCCTTCCAAGTCTTGCTCCTTCAATTAATTCATCATCTGCCCAACAACCAGGGTAGATCAAGTCACTCCCTGATTAAAATCCTTCTAGGTTTCCCATCACCCTCAGGAGAGAGTCTAAAATCCTTAACCTATCTTAGAAAGCCCTGCCCAGCAAGGTCTCTGCTCACTGTCCTAGCCTCTGCCCCTGCCACTGTCCCCTTTGCTCCACAGTCCAGCCACACTGGGCTTCTTCAGTGTCCTGTACTGTCACTCACTTTCACACCACAGTTCTGGAGCTCTCTTCCTCCCACTCCTCATCCTTCAGGTCTCAGCCTCCTCACTGAGGCCTTCCAGTCTGGTTGATTCTTCCAGTTCAGATGCTCCCACACCTTCTACTGCCCCATCTATGCCACACAGTGCCTCTCGGGCCACTCAGACTGCAAGCTGCAAGGCAGGTGCTGTCTCCTTGACCACTACATACCCAATAGAGCAATTGTGCTCAGCAAATATTTTTTCAGTGAGAGAATTAATCTGTCCTATGAAGGCTGGGAGAAGGAAATAATAATGGTTAATAGATGCAATGATCAATAATTAATAATTAATATTGGTTAATAGATTACTAATTTATTAATAGATGTAATGACTATAACAAATTATTAATAATTATTAAATTAGTCTCCCAGCTGTCTTACTCTGCTTGGTTTGCTACAACAAAATATCTTAGATTGGGTGATTTATAAACAATAGAAATGTATTGCTCCTAGAGTTCTGGAGGTTGGGAAGTTCAAGATCAAGGTGACAGCAGATTTGGTGTCTGATGAGGACACCTTTCTCGTAGATGGCACCTTCTATGTGTCCTCCCATGGTGGAAGAGCAAGACAGCTCTCTCGGGCCTCTTTTATAAGGGCATTAATCCCATTTACAATATATGAATTTGGGGGTGGGGGCAGCACAAACATTATGACCACAGCACTGGCTTCATAAGACAGTCAGAAGAGGACCTGTGCCACCTCTGAATCACCATTAGTTCTAAACTCACCTGACATCATTTCCCCTTTCCTGCATTTTCCCCTAAGCTTCTAGACCTCATAAAATGCCTGGCTCACCCACACCCATTAAAAGAAAGCCAGTTTCATGCATGAGAGAGCACTTCTCTCCTCTCCCCCTCCCTATCTCCTGCTGGCTCACCTCTCCCCCAGTCTTCCTTCTCAGCACATCCCTGAGTCCTCAGCATTAACCCACCCTGAAACTCCCACAGGTCATCTAAGCCTAGCCATTTGCAAAAGCCTGGAGCCTTGCCAGGATGTTGCCTGTCCTCAGACTCATTCCTGAGTGGAAGGACTTGAAATCCTCAAAACTGACACCCTGAAAAAAACAAAACATAATGATGCATCACGGAGACACAGTTTTGGCCTGGACTTGCTAAGTCTATCTGCCAAGACAGTCTGTACTTTGGGTGTGAACAGCTTTGGAAAGCGCCCCCCACCTCCCGTGTCAAATCA
>NW_007726204.1:766472-767743 GCF_000696425.1 Galeopterus variegatus
CAGCACATCCCTGAGTCCTCAGCATTAACCCACCCTGAAACTCCCACAGGTCATCTAAGCCGAGCCATTTGCAAAAGCCTGGAGCCTTGCCAGGATGTTGCCTGTCCTCAGACTCATTCCTGAGTGGAAGGACTTGAAATCCTCAAAACTGACACCCTGAAAAAAACAAAACATAATGATGCATCACGGAGACACAGTTTTGGCCTGGACTTGCTAAGTCTATCTGCCAAGACAGTCTGTACTTTGGGTGTGAACAGCTTTGGAAAGCGCCCCCCACCTCCCGTGTCAAATCACAGTTTCTGCCCCTAGGCTAAAATGTGTCAGAAATTATAGTAGTAGAGGCTGTGTTTGTCTACTCAGGCTGCCATAACAAAGTACCACAGACTGGGTGGCTTAAACAACAGAAATTTATTTTCTCACAGTTCTGGAGGCCTGGGATCAAAGTGTCGGCAGGTTTGGTTTCTTCTGAGGTCTCTCTGCTTGGCTTACAGATGGTCGCCTCTTGCTGTGTCCTCACATGGCCTTTTCTCTGTGCACATGCATCCCTGCTGTCTCTCTGTGTCCAAATGTCCTCTTCTTACAAGGACAGCAGTCAAACTGATAAGGGCCCACCCTAACAGCCTTATTTTAACTTAATCACCTCTATAAAGACCCTATCTTTAAATAAAGTCACATTCTGAGGTACTGGGGGTCCGGGCTTCAATATATAAATTTGAGGGTGACAAAATTTAGTCCATAACAGAGACATTCCTTGGTTTTAAGATATTACTAATTCTTCAGGTTTCTCTAAATAAAAGCAATAACTACTAGATGAATGAGTGAATTAATTTGTTGTCCATGAAAGCTAGGGACAGAATACAATGAATTTTAAGTGAATAGGTAGAATTAATTGTATGTTAAGAAGCTTTCTAATTCAATGGCAGAGAGCAGGGGAGGCCTGGGGGCCCAGACACCCGAGTCTCTGCTCTTGGTTATACCACTGTTGAAGGAGAGACAGTACGCTTTAAAGAGATCTGGAAGAGAAAAAAAAAAAAAGAAGGGTTCCAAATTTCAGGAATTAGTATCTCAAAAAGCCTCAATCTTGTGGAACTAGGAAGCAGGCCTGAAAGACAGGATGATAATATTAATAGTAACAGAATAAAGAGCAGAGTTTTCTTTACCAACTTTGAGCCGCAGTGCATATTTTGATGGGTAGAAAGTCAGATACACAGGGCCGGCCCGGTGGCACACTGGATAAGTGCTCCGCTTGGGAAGCGCGGCGGCGCTCCCGC
>NW_007726204.1:768578-782314 GCF_000696425.1 Galeopterus variegatus
AAAAAAAAAAAAAAAAAAAAAAGTCAGAAACACAAAACTTGTTCAAGGAGCAGATACTACTAAGTATCTGTCAAGAAGGGAGACGCCCATAGGAAAAATTCATCAGCCTCACTTTTGCGTAGGGTTAGCCCTGGGTGTGAGGATTCCAGGTACCTTTCCAGAGGTATATGATATATTAAGTGACAGGTATGCTAGGTATATACTATTGGCATACAAATTTAGAGAACATCTTCATATATTACATGGCAGGGTTGGTTGTAAAGTTTTGTTGTTGTTGTTGTTGTTGTTGTTTGGCAGCTGGCCAGTACAGGAGCTTGTGAAATTTAAATGGTTAAGTTCTCTGTCGTATGAGTTTTTATATGCCTGGGCAGAGGCAGAGCTCTACATTGTCTCCTAGGCACACAATAAGAGTAAACGAAGGAAATATGAGCCACAAGTCTGGTTGTGAAGTGTGTGTTTCCCATGGACCAGATCCCAGGTATGTGTGGATGTGGCTGGAGTGGTTCTCAGGGGTGAGGCAGGGGAATTGAGGTCTTTCTGTGACATGAGGGTTTATGTCAGGCATACAATTGTTTCTTTCCTTCTGTCTTAGTCCATTCAAACTGCTATAACATAATACCATAGACTGGGTGGCTTATAAACAACAAGCATTTATTCCTCACAGTTCTGGAGGCTGTGAAGTCTGAGATCAAGCACAGCAGATTCAGTGTCTGGTGAGCGCTCACTTCCTCATTCATAGATGGTGCTTTCTCACTGTGTCCTCACATGGTGGGAGAGACAAATGAGCTCCCTTGGGCCTATTTGATAAGGGCACTGATCCCCATGAGGGCTCCATCCTCATGACCTAATCACCTCTCAAAAGATCCCACCTTCTAATACCATCACTTCCGGGGTCAGGATTTCTTTTTCTTTTTTTCTGACCGGTAAGGGGATCACAACCCTCGGCATGGTGTGGTCTGCACCACGCTCAGCCAGTGAGCGCACTGGCCATCCCTATATAGGATCCGAACCCGCAGCCACGGTGCTGGTAGCGCCACACTCTCCTGAGTGAGCCCCAGGGCCGGCCCTGGGGTCAGGATTTCAACATTTGAATTGGGTGGGGGGTGGGGGGACACAGATATTCAGACCGTAGCACTTGTCTCATTTTCTACCTACTTGGTCATTAGGATGTGCATCAGTTATCTAATACTGTGAAACAATTGACCTCAAAACTTAGCAGCTTAAACCAACGATAAAATCGATTATATCACACAGTTTCTGCAGGTCGGGAATTCGTGAATGGCCTGGTTGGGTGGTTCTCATTCAGAGTCTTTCATAATGTTTCAGTCAAGCTGTTAGCCAGGTATACCATCATCTGAAGGTTTGACTGGGGCTGGAGTATGTTTCCAGGCCAGTTTGCTCCATGCTGGCAAGTTGATGCTGTACTAGCTGTTGGCAGGAGACCTCATCTCCTCATCATATGGTGCTCTCACTAGTGTCCTCAGGACACAACACCCCCTCCCCCCAGTGCCAGCAAACATAAAAAATATGTAGACAATTTTCAACTAATCTGAAGAGCATTGAAGAGAATATTGTACACACTTTCAGAAAGAAAGCAAACACCAGACTCTTCAATGGTAACACTGGATGCAAGAAGACAATAGAGTATTATTTTGACGCATTAAAGGAAAAAAACTTGGAATTAAAGGAATTTTATGTCTAGCAGACCTGTCATTTAAGTGTAAGGGAAAATAAAGATATTTTCAGACATACAAAGTCTCAAAAAGTTTACTCCGCAAAGATCTGCTTCAAAAATAATCTTGGAGGAAGTATTACAGCAATAAGAGAAATAAGGATAACACATGAAACAAAGAAAGCAATAGTGAACAAAGTTAATAACGATAAATAAATAACGCCCTGGAAAACTATATCCACACAAACCCAAAACCAAAACTCTAAAAAAACACCAACATGGCAGTTGGAGAGTAAAAGAGATCAGGAAGTGGGATTTTATAGAGAAAAATAAACACAAATTCGTCTGAACATGTGAAGAATAACTATTAGAAAAAATTTTAAGTATATATAATTTTTCAAAGTAGCAAAAGAAAAAATCAATCTATCCATGGAAGTGAGGAAAGGAAAAAAATAAAAGAGAATATGTTAAATAGAAGACTGAAATAAGGGAAAGAAAAATATCTTGACATAATAGGAAGTATAACAAATCTAAATGGGTTGACTTCCAACACTGACAATATGACAGAGCACATATTACAGAAATTCCAGCACAACACACCTAAAAAAGCTAGATGAAATAGAAATCACACCTCTTTTAATGCATGGCTGACCTGGCAACAATTCCTTGCAGATCAGAAAACAAGAAAGCATGAATCCAGAGAAGTAAAGAAAGCTCTAGATTCAGCATTTTTCCAAGGGTTATTGACCTAAAGTCTGGGTTTTAATGGTCCATTTCCACAGAAGAAAAATCCTGGAGCCCAAGCTGCATGCCAGGAAATATCGGAGGCCTGTATATAAATATCCAGGACCTTCAGTGGGTACTTAAAAGAAAACTCCCTCCCCCTGAGGAAGACAGTAGGAATACATGTTTTCTCCATCTCCATGATGAGTAAAACAAGAGACAAATTTCCCCCGAGAATTCCTAAGAGTAAGCCCACATTCCTCTGGTTGAGAGCCTCAATATGTTCTATCTGTGTAGCCTGAAAAACCTCCAGGCAAAATTGTAGAGTGGTCCTAAATTGGCTGTTCTCACAGGTACATGGCATCGGTAAATACTAACTCTATTTAGGAAAATGTACTTTAAACCCAGGTTTTAAAGAATTTCCACAGACAAAATCCCAAGGAACATGAGTTGATATTTTAAAAAATCACTAAAAATAAAAATAAAAAACCAGGGAAACAAACCACATATAAGCAGAAGCACTAAACCTCAGAACCAGACTCACAAATGGTACAAATACTAGAATAACAAGGCAGAGAATATACAATAAATATATTAAATCCTTAAAGAAATTGATGATGGCATTTGAAAAATACTGAAAGAAAAACAGACCATCAAAATTGTCAACAAAGGGGTTGGCCAGTTAGGTCAGTTGGATAGAGCGTGGTGTTGTAACACCAAGGTTAAGGGTTCGGATCCCCTTACCGGCCAGCCGCAAAAAAAAAAAAAAAAATTGTCAAGGAAGATTTGAAGAAGAAAAACTAAGAATTATATAAATAAAAATTTTAAAACCCAGTGAACAAATTAAATAGATTGTATCACAGCTGAAAGGAAAAAGAACTAAAACACATATTTGAAGATATTACTCAGGGTAAGACATAGGGAGAAAAAGATTGAAATTATGAACAATGCATAAATAATATGGGAAACAGAGTGGAAATGTCCAACATACATCTAATTAGAGATTTTTTATAAAAAAGATAATAAGCATGTTTGGATAAATAATATGTGAGAATTTTTCAGAATTGACTAAATACTCTTCCTCAAATTCAATAAAGTCCAGTGAACCTCAAAAAGAATATATAAAAAGAGATCCCCACCTAGACATAAAGCAAATCTTAGAACACTAAAGAGAAAATCATCAAAAACAGCCAGTAGTGTTACTTTTTATTTCTCAACATCAACAAAGGAAGCTAAAGACAGTGGAATGGTATCTTCGAAATGCTGAAATAAAATAATTGTCACACTAGAATTATATGTCCAGCAAAACATAGAACAAGAACAAAAATAAAATTAAAATACTGTTTAGGCAAACCAAAAACTAAGAATCTATTCCCAAGATACCCTCTTAAAAAGAACTTCTAAAGGGCATGCTTCAGGAGAAAGGAAAGTAATTCTAGTGAAGGTCTGAAACACAAGAAGGAATGGTGAGCAAAGAAAAGGTAAGCCAAAGTTAAAGGTAAATATAGATTTATTCTATAAAAAGAACAGCAATGATGTCAATTTTTGGCGTTGAAAAATTAAAATTCTCAAACATCTCATAAATGAAGAGGACTTTGTTAAATACACAAAATATTCTTAAAGCAACCATTGAAAGAAGAGAAAGCAGGTGTAACACTGCCACTATAGTACAGATGGGCAAATGGAAGGATTGGGGGGAGACTCAAACCAAACGAGGGCCAGAGCAAAAGGAAAATAAGAGAAAAAAGCAAAACTGATATGCGTAGAATGAATGGGGGAATTCTGTATCTCTCCTCTTCGGGGAGTAGATGAGAACATCTTTGTTCAAGGTCATGATGTTATATGGTTGTCCAGTGGACGTTCAAATATGTGTAGAAAGGCATGGGGCGATTCTGGGTGGTCAAAGAGTAGATGGGCTGTGTTGGTTATTAAGCTGCAGTTTCTTAGCCCAACCCCACCATTTTCTGCTCTGCTTTGTGGTGCTAAGGCTGGGAATCTACAGACCATGTTTCTTCTTACCCAGCTGGCTTCCTGTTAGGTTCTACCAGGAGGCTGCATGAGAAAGAGACACACCAAAAGCCTGGAAGGAGAGCATATATGCTTCATCCTGTCCCTGTCAGCGTTATCCCCAGCAATGGCTCTAAAACCCTGGCAGTGGCAGTTGATCGTTTTTTTCCACACTCCCAACCTCATTTTTCTCTCTCATGTTTTTCTCTCTGTATCAGGGCCAGCGTCCATGCCCCCTTGTCAGAGGTCTGGGTCCAGCTCCACAAGGGTATTTCTCTAACCTTCTAGATTCTAATAATCTCAATCTCTTACCTTTGTTCCCCAAGTCCTAGGGGTGAAAGCTGATTTCTGCATTTAATATCTCTGGTTAATGCAATATTCCCATTTTGTCATCTCAACACCTACTTAACCAAATTAACTAATTCCTTACATTACATTCTCTATGTTAAAATAACTGGTTTAGCTTCAGTTTTTACTTTTTTTTTCACTTTTTTTCTATAGTTTTATTGAGATATAATTTTTGCATTTAATGTTTAGATAGAAAATTATTTTCTCAACATAGAAATGAAGGAAAATATCATCAATTAAATTTGAAGTCAATTGATAAGGAACAAATTTAACAAATTTACATCCTTAATGCAAAAAGAACTCTTAAAAATGAATCAGAAAAATCTAAGCAGAAATTTGGTGAAAGGGCCGGCCCGTGGCTCACTCGGTAGAGTGTGGTGCTGATAGCACCAAGGCCACGGGTTCGGATCCCATATAGGGATGGCCGGTTTGCTCACTGGGTGAGTGTGGTGCTGACAACACCAAGTCAAGGGTTAAGATCCCCTTACCGGTCATCTTTGAAAAAAAAAAAAAAAAATTTGGTGAAGGACTTGAGCAGATAAGTCACACACCCCAGAGAAACACAAGTGGCTAATAAGTACATTCTAAGATGTTACGGGTGGGGGTGGCTGAGGTCCACGGCCCCCATCTCAAGACCTCCGCAGCTGGCTCCCTGCTTGCCTGGTTGTGGTGGACCTAGTTTTGGTTTTTATAACCAAACTGTGATTGATATACTTTGCCTCCCACAGCCATATGACTAGTTTTTGGCCAGTAGATTGTCAGAACTCATGTGGGCAACTTCTGTGTCGTGTCCTTAAAATGAAACTTATGCTCCATACTTCCACTTTCCATCTTCCCACAAACTGGAACATGGATTTAGTGACAGTGAGACAGCTTCGACCTTGTAGGTCAGGAAGATGATCGAGGCAGCACAACAAGAAAAGCAGGCCAGAGAAACACAAGTGGCTAATAAGTACATTCTAAGATGTTACAGGTGGGGGTGGCTGAGGTCCATGGCCCCCATCTCAAGACCTCCGCAGCTGGCTCCCTGCTTGCCTGGTTGTGGTGGACCTAGTTTTGGTTTTTCTAACCAAACTGTGATTGATATACTTTGCCTCCCACAGCCATATGACTAGTTTTTGGCCAGTAGATTGTCAGAACTCATGTGGGCAACTTCTGTGTCGTGTGTTGTCAGAAGAACTCATGTGGGCAACTTCTGTGTCGTGTCCTTAAAATGAAACTTATGCTCCATACTTCCACTTTCCATCTTCCCACAAACTGGAACATGGATTTAGTGACAGTGAGACAGCTTCGACCTTGTAGGTCAGGAAGATGATCGAGGCAGCACAACAAGAAAAGCAGGACCTGATGCCCTTTTGAGGCAGGGCCACCTACCCACTCTGCGATGTTTTATGAAATAAATAAATGTCTTGTGGGCATTGGGTTAAACCTTAGCCCAAACCCTAGTATAGATAATTTTTTAAAAAAATACGCAGAAGTACAAAAACTTAGATAACCTAACTCAACTCAAATAACTATTTTGTAAAGTATATTTATTTGTTTATTTGTATTTTGGGGGGCAACTGGCTGGTATGGGGATCCAAACCCTTGACCTTGGTGTTATAACACCATGCTCTAATCAACTGAGCTAATCAGCCAGCCCCTCAAATAACTCTTGAGAAATAAAACATAAAAGGAATAAATCTTTATAACTGAATGACAATAAAAATACTACCAAGCAGTATTACCATGGTAACTTATTGCTTTGAATATTTTAAATCAAAAAAGAAAGATTGAAAACAAACGAATTAAGCCTTAATTGAAGAACTTAAATATGAAACATCAGAGAAACTCTAAGAAACCAGAAGAAAAAGAATTAAAGGTAGAAATCAATAAAGTAGATAAATAGAGAATATTAACAAAAACCAACACTTGGCTATTTGAAATGCTAATAAGATGGAAATGAAAACCAACACTTGACTATTTGAAATGCTAATAAGATGGAAATGCTTTAGGCAAGACTGACGGGGGAAAAAAAGAAAGAAGATGCAAGTAAAAGCAAAATGCATAATGAAAAGGGGGAAATAACTACAGATATAGGTATTTTTAAATAATAAAATAAAATTTTGAACTATATAAATAATGCATTTGGAAACCATGACAGAGTGGACAAATTTCCACAAGAATACAAAATACTAGTACTAAAACAAGAAGAAGCAATAAACTTTGAATAGACCAATGACCATCAAGGAATATGAAATTTTAATTAAAGGAAACCCTGGAAGGTTTAACAGGGAAGTTCTACCAGACTTTCAAGGAACAAATAACACCTTCCTTTTTTTTTTTGTTCCTTTTTGTCTTTTTTCGTGACCGGCAACGGATCGCAACCCTCAGTGTCGCGCCCGTACCGGACCGGGACCGGCAACGGGATCGCAACCCTCGGTGTTGCTCCCTGCACCTCGCTCAGCCAGTGAGCCGCCGGTCTGTATGTGGGATCCGAACCCTCAGCGGGAGCGCCGCTGCGCTCTCAAGCGGCGCACTGTAGCAGTGCGCCACCGGGCCGGCCCATAACACCTTCCTTATACAAGTTATTGAAGAAAAAAAAAAGAGAAGAAACTCATTTTATAAGGCTGATATGTCCTTGATTTCTAAACTGAATAGGGACAATTTGGGAAAAGAATATTGGAGGCCCATTTTATTTTCTAAATGTATATACAATGGTCCTAAATAAAATATTAGATAAGAAAATACAATAATGTGTTAAAAATAAAAATAAAACATAATTGAGTAGGTTTTGGCAAACATCAGCAAGTTAACAAGGTAATGCACTACAATTATGGCATAAGGCAGAAAAGTCACATGGTTGCTTCCACAGATACAAAAAAACATTTGATAAAGTTCAACACCTTTTTGGCAGGGAGGCTAGCCAAATGCCAACTTATAATGAAAGCTTTCAGAAAATTAGGAATGGAAAGAAACTTCCATAGCTTGATTAAAACTATCTACCCAAAAATCTACCACAAACTTTACCCTTAACAGGAAGTCCTGGCCTTCCAGTCAAGATGGTGGAATAGACAGTCCCCAGTGTCACTCTCTTCCACAAACCAACCAATTTACAACTATTAAAAAGCAACGACAGCCAAGCTGGAGCTGCTAGAGATCAGGGAAAGAGGAGGAGAGGCCTATAGAGTCCATGAAGGTGGGAGAAGCCATGATGAGAGAAAGAAAGAACAACTCTGACCTTCTTGAGCCCCAGCCACTTCATGGCTGGCCCTGGTGAACACATGGAGCAGGAGCCAGCAAAAGCCTCAGCTGTGCCCTTTGGATGAACTTGCTTGGAGGCTGCAGGGGAGAAGAGGGCCTTGGTGACCTCCAGGCCAGCAAGACCACTAACAGGGTTCCCATGGACCCACATAGGAATGAGGAGCCACAACCACTGAAAAAAAGGAGCCACTCAGAGGCCAATGAGTCATCACAAGGGACTGGCGCAGGGCCCATCCCATGGGAAGTGTTCGGAACACTGGCAGTAGGGGAGACAGGCCCACTGGGAGAACACTGGGGCACAGCATGGACAGCTGATCTTCCCCCCAATCAGCAAAGGACACTCAGTGGAGACTGGTCAGGAATACAGAAATGCAGGGGGTGCAGTTTGCTGAAAAGACTCAGGCCCAGGCCAGAGTTTCCATACAACCCAGGTGTACTGGATCTCATGAGACCTGGAAGTACCTATAAAGTCAAACATTAAAACCTGAGCTGCTCAAAAAGCCTTCCCCAGGGAATTAGTAGCAAAGCAGCAATTTAGCTCAACCACAGAGCTCAAGTGCTGGTCCCCACAGGAAGTTCCCCCATTTTAGAAGTAAGCAAAGGACAACAAATTCCAGTGTAGGGTTTAAGTGGTAGGAACAGCAAATAATCCAACACAGTACTGGAAGCAAAAACAAAATACCCACAGATGAGAGACAAAGTTTGATATTAACTAGTAAAGGTCTCACATCACCAAAGAACACCTATAAAACCTAGAAGGACTGGAAGTCCCCTGGGCTACCAAGCCAGGGAATGGGGAGGATTGGGGGCTTCAGCCATGCCCCCTGACACAAACACCCAGCCCAGCAATGACCACCCAACCGCACAGGAAGTGCCCCAGGATCTCCTGAACCAGGGCAGTGGGGGGCTGAGGACGTCAGCCACGGCCCCCCCACACCTGCAACCAGCCCAGCAAGGACCACCAAGCCACCACAAGAAGTGCCCCAGGCTCCTGAGCTGGGGCAGTGGGGGGCGTGGGCTTTGGCCACACACCGCTGAGATTTGCAGCCAGCCCAGCAATGACCAAGCCACCACTGGAAGCCCTCTGGTCTCCCCTGCAGTAATAAGGGGGGGTGCCACAGGCCTCAACCCCACCCCCCTTCCTTCTTCCTTCACCCACCCTATTTCCTTCTTCCTTCTCCTCTTCCCCTCCCCCACAACTGCTCTAAAACAACATCATAAAATGTAAAAAAATAATATTAATAAATAAATAAGCCTAAAAAATTAAAAATTAAAAATTAAAAAAACAGGAAATCTTAAACTCATTCCTTTAAGATTGGGAAGAAGACACAGCTGGCCACTATCACCACTACTGTTCACTCCTGGGGGTCTTGACCACTACAATAAGTCAATATAAGTATGTATAGAAGGGTTGGGAGGGATGATGACAAGATGGTCATTATCTGGATTGGATTTTTATATTCTCCACAGAAACTCCAAATCATTAAACTAATAAGAGAATTCAGCAAATTGACCAAATAAAAGATCAACTTGGAAAAATGAATAGCATTCCTCTACATAATAGTAAACTAAAGATTCTAACAAAAAGTAAGTTTCCAATTAGAATAGAAACAAAATTAAAAACTAATCTAAGAATTCACCCTATCGATCCACAAGACATTTGTGAAGAATAACAATAAACACTAAATGGGGCAGGGGGAGAATATATTAATAACAATTAAAGCAGGAAATAATGAAATATAGTACCCCCCAAAATAATTAGAAGAGATTATCTGTAAAACAACAAGCTGATTTTTAAAAAGCCAATAAAACGATCACATTTTTGGCAAGTTTAATCCAGAAAAATAAGAAAGGAATAGATAAATATCAAGAAAGCCAAAGGAAATATAACTTCAGATACAAATAAGTCATAAGAAATAATATACACAAAGTCATGCCAATGAATCTGAAATCTAGATAAAATAGATATTTTTCTAGGGAAAAATAAGTTATAAAAAGTTGTTCCAGGGCCGGCCTGTGGCTCACTCAGTAGAGTGCGGTGCTGATAACACCAAGGCCACGGGTTCGGATCCCATATAGGGATGGCCGGTTTGCTCACTGGCTGAGCGTGGTGCTGACAACACCAAGTCGAGGGTTAAGATCCCCTTACCGGTCATCTTTAAAAAGAAAAAAAAAAAAAAAGAAAGTGTTCTTACTCACCTTCATTTTGAAGAACACTTTCACTGTCTATAAAATTCTTGTTTTTTTTTCTTTGAGTACATTAATTCCATTATCTTATAGCCTCCATTATTTCTGATAAGTCAGCTAAAATTATTATTGTTGTTCCATGTATATGTGTCATTTTTTTATTCAACTGCTTTTAAGATGTTCTCATATTTGGTTCAGCAATTTGACTGTGACATGCCCAGGTGTAGTTTATATAAACCAATGTCCACAGAAGAAGTTGAAATCGCAGTCAAAGATCTACCAAAAAGGCACCAAGCATGGACGGTCTCACAGTAAAGTTCCACCAAATGTTCAAAGAACAAATAATTCCAATATTTCACAAACCATTCCAGATCGCAGAAAAGGGTAGTTGGTTCCCCAACTCATTGAATAGGGCTGGCATTCCCCTAACGCCAAAACTGGGCAAGGATAGCACAAGAAAGAAAACCATGGACAAATTCCATTTATGAAAATAAAGGCAAAACAATCTCAAATGAATATTATTAAATCAACCCCAACAATCGTGAAAGGGAGAAGGAGGATAGTTCAACATCAACACATTAAAGGCAGAAAAACCATCAATATGTACATAAAAAGCATTTGATAAAATTCAACACCTGCTTTCAGAAAACCTCTTAGCAAATGGAATAGAACTGATAATGGACTTCTACTACTTCTACTAGAAATCTACTGAAAACATCATACTTAATGCTGAAACCTTAGAATCATTCCTTTAAAAGTCTAGAAAAAGACAAGCCCATTAATATCACTATCATTCAAAATTGTAACAAAAACTAAAGGAAAAAAAACCCCCCAAAATACACTGTATTCGAATTCCTAGCCAAAGAAGAGGAGAGGATGAGAAATAAGTTATAAAGTTTGGAGAAACTGAACTGTGATTTTTTTTTTTTTCCCCACAACAGGATCATCTAGCTAGAAAAATGAGAAGAATTATCTGTCAAGCTATTCTAAAGCAATAAGAAGGAGTTCAACAAGGTAGCAAGGTTCAAGATCAGCATTTTTAAAAATCAACAGCAATAACCGATTAGAAAAATAAATAAATAAAATCCCAGCCAGAAATAAAGTAAAAAACAATGAAGTCCCAGTGAGTGAACTGAAGAAAGCATGTACAGAATTTCCTGGGAGAAGAGTATGCCTATGTCCAAGGATGAAAGACTCAATACTGCAAAGACATAAATTCTCCCAAAATTAATAATTTACTCATTACAATCCTAAAGACTTTTATGGAATTGACGAGTTCCATTCCATCCCTCTGTATTACCATTGCAGGGCCCACCCAGATTTACAACCAAGCGAGAATCCTTTCCTCTCCCAAGTCTAAGGCCCTGATTGGAGACACCCTGTTTCACTGCCCTCCTGTTTCTTTGACATGAGTCACCCCATAAACGATTGTTAAACAGTAATGATGTCAGCATAACCCAAGCGTATTGGCTAATATGCAGTTTTCTCCAGGAAGCTAATGTTTTGAAGCAGTCAGGGGTAAGCTTTCTCACAGTTAAAGGGGAAGATTAGTAATAAAAGAAGTTCTTAAGGTCCGGCCTGTGGCTCACTCGGGAGAGTGTGGTGCTGATAACACCAAGGCCACGGGTTCGGATCCCATATAGGGATGGCCGGTTGGCTCACTGGTTGAGCGTGGTGCTGACAACATCAAGTCAAGGGTTAAGATCCCCTTACCGGTCATCTTTAAAAAAAAAAAAAAAAAAGTTCTTAAGCGGGGAAAAGCTGCAAATCTACAGAAGTGTCTTCCTTTAGACCCATAGTGGCTGGGTTAGTGGCTTCAAAGACCACCACGCTTGCCAAACGTGATGCCATATGGCAAAGCTGTGAATGCAGATGAAGAAACTGCAAAGATAATTCTCTCATATTAAAACAGATTAATGAAGATTACACCTTGGATCACATTTTTAATTTTGATGAAAATTGTCTCCATCAAGAGTTAATATCCCCAGAGCAGCATTTCCAAGGAGGAAGCACAAACGCCCGTGGAAATTTCACTGTGCTGGTATTTCTGCTAGGATCCTTACTCGTTTTGCAGCGCTCTGATTATAAGGTTGCATACGTTTTGAGTTATCCCTAACTCCATTTTTCCCATAAAGTCTTATTATTTTTAGTGCACCGCTTTGCAGGAGGCCAGGTTTTTCAAGAACGCATATATTAGGATATAGACGCCTGCACTCATAATGAAGCCGGGCCTCTCTCTTCCAGCAATCACTCTTGATAGGTCCTCCGTTTCCTCGAAAGGCAGCCAGGAGACCAGGTAACCATGTCCCTCTCAGAGCGGAACAACTTCTCAGGAGCCCGTGGGGCAGTTCGCTGGAGGTTGGGCACCAGCGCCCATCACAGTCCCTCTCTTCTCTCCTCGCCGCAGACCCCCAGATCATTCAGAAGAGACCAAGTGAAAAGACCCAGAATTTTTACTCATACAAGCTTACGGATCTTGAGCAAGTCACTGAACCTCTGCAGGACTCAGTTTCCTCATTCTTTAAATGGGAAGACAGTGTTTTAAAGTCATGGTGGTGGTTGTTAATTTTTAAAATTGCCTTTGATTCTTGCTTTGCCATTTACTGTGTATATAGGGGTTCGGTACTATTCTGCGGTTCCAGGCCTCCACTGGGGGTCTTGGAACGTATTTCCTGCGGATAAAGAGGCAACTCCTGTATAGTTCTGTAACTTTGGATAAGTGACTTCACTTCTCCGAGTCATTTGTAAAATGGGGCTCTCTTTGAAGATATGATACCATGTGTGCAAAGCACTTAGCACAAGATGTACATTAAGCACCCCAAATATGAAACATCTTATGCGAGGTGGCGGATTCTCTAGAGCGCAGAGCTCTGACTGCGAGGCAGAGGAAACCAGAGCTGGTGGGAAAAGGAGACGTGGCTGTGACATCCCCAGGGACAGTAAACACATCTTCCCAGCCCCGTCTTCCCTGCAGAGGCTTCGCCAGCAGCACGACCCCCTAGCTTGCTCCAGCCACCAACCGGCTCCCCGAAGTCCGTGGTTTGGGGGCCGCCTCAGCCAGCGCCCGACCCAAAGGCAGACTACATTTCCCAGCGTGCCTCTCGGGTCGGTGGCCTCCAGCTGAAGTCCTGCCGCAGGGACCTCGTCCAGGCTGCGTTCGCCGCTCTGGATAGTAACCGTCATTCACGCAGCTCTTATTTTTCGCTTGGTTAAGCGCGTCCGTTACGGTCAACCCCAGCCTGGGCCGCAGCCCCCTCAGGGTCTGTGAGGAGTGCCGGTCTCCCTCCACCGGGTCCGAGGGAGTGTCCGAGTCTGGGCTTATCTGCCTCGGCCCCGCGGCGTCCCCACTACCGCCCGAGGCCGGCAGCAGGGCTCTAGGGGCTGAGAGCGTGCCCCGAGGCCCCGCAGCCGGAGACTACAACTCCCAGACGGCACCGCGGCAGCGACGGCGGTTACGTCACTCCGGCACCGCCGGCGGCCCCGGGAAGCGGCGCGGGCGGGGGCAGGGGCTGGGGCCGACCGGGAGGCCGGTACCGAGGATGGGGGCTGTCCGAAC
>NW_007726204.1:782340-797260 GCF_000696425.1 Galeopterus variegatus
CGCCCGGCCCGGCGCTCGTCGTCCGGGATGCGGAGCCGGGGGCCGCCGGTGGAGCTGCGCGGGGTGAGAGGCGCGGGGAAGGAGGGCTGTCTGCTGCCCTCGCCCTCGTCCCTCACCGGCGGGCCCCGGCAGGAAATCGGGAGGCGTGCGGCCAGGCCCTCTTAGCGCCCTGACATTGGGGCGGAAAGGAGAACCTGCCACCCGACTCCCACCCCGCCCCTCCTGGACGACCGAATCAGAGGGGATAACCCTGCCCTTTTAAAGAGGTTTTTTCTTGCTCCTGCGGAGGGCCCCCCAGCCATGACCCCCAGGAGCCCCCTAGCACCTGCAGGGACTGCCCCCCATCCTGGCCGCCGGGGCCCGCCCTCTGAATCCCGCGGGCAGCCTGTGTGAAGCAGCTTCCCGCAGCCCCCGGCCCCTCCCCCATGGAGGAGGAGGAGGGGGCGGCGGCCAAGGAGTGGGGCACGAGCCCCGCAGGGCCCGTCTGGACCGCGGTGTTCGACTACGAGGCGGCGGGCGACGAGGAGCTGACGCTGCGGAGGGGCGACCGCGTCCAGGTGCTTTCCCAGGACTGTGCTGTTTCGGGCGACGAGGGCTGGTGGACCGGACAGCTTCCCGGCGGCCGTGTGGGCGTCTTTCCCAGCAACTACGTGGCCCCCGGCCCCCCTGCCACACCCGCGGGCCTTCAGCTGCCCCAGGAGATCCCCTTCCACGAGCTGCAGCTAGAGGAGATCATCGGTGTAGGAGGTTTTGGCAAGGTCTATCGGGCCTTGTGGCGCGGCGAGGAGGTGGCCGTCAAGGCCGCCCGGCTGGACCCTGAGCGGGATCCAGCAGTGACAGCAGAGCAGGTGCGCCAGGAGGCCCGGCTCTTTGGAGCCCTGCAGCACCCCAACATCATTGCCCTTAGGGGCGCCTGCCTCAGCCCCCCACACCTCTGCCTGATAATGGAGTATGCCAGGGGAGGCGCACTGAGCAGGGTGCTGGCAGGTCGCCGGGTTCCCCCTCACGTGCTGGTCAACTGGGCTGTGCAGGTGGCCCGGGGCATGAACTACCTACACAATGATGCCCCTGTGCCCATCATCCACCGGGACCTCAAGTCAATCAACAGTAAGTGATGTCCTCTTCCTAAAACAGAACCTTGTGAGGTCAAGCCTAGATGCCAGGAAACAGGGCAAGGGATACCAGATGACATTGTGCCTGGGGCAAGAAAGGGCAGCAGAATACTTCAGTGCCAGGTGAGACAGGTCTTGTCCCCGTTAAGGGAGGAAAAGGAGGCTCAGAAAGGTCGAAGGACTTAACTGCCTCCCAGGCGACAGAGTCACAATAGCTCAATAAATATGTATCCATGAACACTGTGACAGGCCCTGCATTCCCTGCCATGAACAGGACAGATGCAGTGCCTGTCCTCCTGGCGCTCACCAACCAACATGGTTACAGTCCACCAGGAAGAGACACAAAGAACCTAGCCTACCTGAAGTCAGGATTTCTCAATCCTGGCACTATTCACATTTGAGGTAGTATCATTGTTGTAGGGGGTTGTCCTGTGCATTGTAGGTTGTTTAGGAGCATTTTGGGCCTCTACCCACTAGATGCTGTTAGCACTGCCTACACCCTGTCTACAGCTATGACAACCAGAAGTGTCTCCAGACATCAGCAAATGTCCCCTGGGGAGCAGAATCGCCCCCAGTTGAGAACCTCTTCCTGGAGTCCTCCTAGGCCTCTGGCCCAGCTGGCCAAGGCAAACTGGAAAAGATGAGGAAGGAGGAAAACAGATGTGTCTTATATGAAAGCTTACAGGCAGCTTGACCTATCACAGGTTCTCAAAAGTTGATTGGTTGTTTGAATTAATAATTCAAAATGGAGCCAAGTAGAAGGGCAGGGTCCCCAGGACACATATCTAGATCAAAGAGCTTCTCCTGGCATCAGCAAATATTAATTGAGTACCTATTAAGTTGGAGCCCAACAGGGACCAAGATAGCCACGGTTTCTACCCTGACAGCGCTCATAAACTAGAAATTTGATTCATTCGTTCCACAGATATTTCCAGAGTGCTATGTGCCTGACTCTGTCCTAGGAATAGAGCAGCAGAAAATCCTAACTTCCTGGCTCTCCCATGTTTGCTCTGCCCCATTTCACTCCCTTTCATCTCTTCCTTCATTTATTCATTCTTTCACTTGGTATTTACCAGGCCAGATCACGTGCTAAGCAAGAGGGATCAACAGTGAATGAGGCCAGTATGCTCCTTGCCCTCACATTGTTCACCAGAAGGTGAGGCCTCCTCCTTTGCCCTCAATGCTCACAATTCCTGTCAATCCTACATCTTGGAATTTGTTTGAGTCCATCCCACTATTTTTATTAGTTTGTTGCTCTGCCCCTACCAATAAAAACAACTATAATAAGCCCCTGGAACAATGGGCTGGGTCTTCCTTATCTCCCAAGCCCAACATTCATACACTCAACAGATAGCTGCCAAGTGCCACAATATGCCACGGCCTGTACCAGGACTGGGGAACTGAACAAGACAGACACAGTTAGTCCCTGCTTTCATCAATCCTCATGCTCGCCCTAACTGCTCTGAAATGCTAGGTAAATGGAGGCAGGACCGCCAACATGCTCCTCTTGAAGGCTAGAACTCCTTCTTGGCCCTTCCTCACCCTTGCTGATTCACAGCACGCCCACACCCCCAAGTTTTTCTGTAGCCAGTGCTACTTGGACAAAGGGTCAGTGGAGCACTTAAGGCAAGGCTTTCCTGCTGGGACAATGAGACTGCTGCCTACCTGAGACAGGACACAGGGCCTGCAAAGCACTGCTTCCCCCATTTATCCTTCCCGAAGAAGCTCATCTGGTGTCATTCATTCATTGGTTCATCTGACCAATAATTTTTAAGCACCTACTGTGTGCTAGGCACTATCTTCAGCTCTGAGATTACAGAAGTGAATAAGTCAAGATTCTTCCCCCATTATGGAATTTATATTCTAGTAAACAGTAATAGATGATAGATAGATACATAGATAGCAAAATTTCAGAGAATATCTGGGGCTGTCAACAAAATAAGGCAAATTAAGAGTGGGGCAGAGGGAGCTCTTTAGATCAGTTGGTCAGAGAACATTTGAGCAGAGACATGAACAAAGAGGATCCAGTCTTACAAAGATCTGGAGGAACAGAAGGGCAAATGTCCTGAGGTGGGAGTGAGAAACAGCAAGGAGACCAGAACAGCAGAAGTTGAGGCAGAGGTGGGAGGAGATATGATCAGAAAGGTGGGCAGGGCCAGATCACGTAGGACCTTGGGGGCCATGGTGAGGATTGTGGGTATTTTATTTGATGTAATGGAAGCTGTTAGAGGGTTTTAAGCTGAAGGTGACATGGCCAGATATAGATTTTTAAAGGGGACTGATTTAGGCCCAGCCTGGGAGGTACAGAAATAAAGTGTAAGACCATAAGGTGTTTCCTTTTTCACAGTTTCTACATAAACAGGAAAGGTGGGGACCTAAGAAGAGAGGACTTCTAGGGAGGTGGAGTCACAGGCTGGGAAGTCACAGGAGGCTTCCAGAAGGAGGTGACATTGAAGTTGCGCTTTAAAGGATAGACAAAATTACCAATTATGTGACCTTGGGCAGTTTACTGATCTCTCTAACCCTCAGTTCCTTCATCTGCCAAATGGGTGTGATAATAGAATTACCTCGTTATTATTATCATGACTGGGGAAGTAGCCAGGAATGGCTACTTTAAAGATAAAGGTAGAGAAATAAGGAACAGTAATGGAGACCTCACACACTAATATTTAGTTAACACTTTCAAAGGACCTACTATGCTTTGGGCAATAAATCCTTACTGTAACCCTAGGAGGCGAATACTGTTATCATCCCTGTTTAACAGAGGAGAAATCTTAGTGTGAAGAAAGATTGATTTTACGAGGTTATGTAGCTAGTAGGTTCCAGAGCTGGAATTCAAACCCAGGCATACACTGTACACTGGAGCTGTGTTTGACAGAGGTAGTGAAATTAGCAGTTAAGAGATTGGGCTCTGGCAGGACAAAGACTTGAACTAGTTCTGTCATCGTTTTCTAGCCATGTGATCTTGGCCAAGTGACTTCTCCAAGCCTTAGTTCACTAGTCAATAAAAATGGGTTGCTTTCTAGTCAATTCATGTGAAGGGCTTAGCACAGTGCAAACACTAGCCATGATTATTACCATTGTAATAACTCTGGGCAGCAGATTGAACTATTCAGTCTGCTTGGGGGATACAGTTGTCAGATTTTGTCACAATAATACTGTGTAACAAACCACCCCGAGAACTTGGTGTCTTAAAACAGCAGTCATTTATTACTGCTCACACATTGGCAGGCCAACTAGAGGGTAAACTGATTTAGGCTGGGCTCAACTGGAGAGGCTTTGCTCCAGGTAGCTCTCATCTTCCTTGAAGAGCAGGCTAGCTGAGGCATGTTGTCATGGTGACAGCAGGAGTACAGGAGGGCAAGCGGACATGAGGCCTCTTACAGCCCAGGCTTGGAACTGGCACCCTGTCATGTCCACCCCATTCTTGGCAAAAGCAAGTCATGTGTGGCCAACCCAGATCAAAGGATGGGGAAATACACTCAGCCTCTCTAGTGGAAAGAACTGCAAAGCCACATGGCAGAGTGTGGACATAGGAAGGGGCAGAATTGGGCCCTGACTGCGGTATATCACGGGGGTGACAAAGACGAAAGGAAAACCACATTCATCCCTCCTGCTCATGGTTTGCAGTTCCCACTTCCAGGGTGGTTGGAAATTCAAGACCTGGACCAAGGAGAACCGAGGCCTTGGTCATTGGTTCTTGACCATTCATTGAGCTCCCCAGAGCCCAGGTTGGAGTCAGGAGGGCAGAGGACACAGGGGAAGCTCCCTACTCCCTCATGAGAACCTGGGACAGGGATTAGGCTGCTGTGGAAGGGCTCACAGGTGTTCCAGGCCAGGAAAGGAGCTGCCAACAGTGGGACAGCCTGAGGTAATAAGGGAGAGAACAAGTAGGTGCCAGCTGAGGCAGGGGGCCAGGATGCTGGGGTCTGCAGCCCAGCAAGTTGGCTGACCCACCTCTCTTCCCACCCCACAGTCCTTATTCTGGAGGCCATCGAGAACCACAACCTCGCTGACACGGTGCTCAAGATCACAGACTTTGGCCTCGCTCGCGAGTGGCACAAGACCACCAAAATGAGCGCTGCAGGGACCTACGCCTGGATGGCGCCGGAGGTTATCCGTCTCTCCCTCTTCTCCAAAAGCAGTGATGTCTGGAGGTGCTGAAAGGCAGGGCCGGGATGGCGTCTGGGAGGTGGGGGAGGGAGGAAGGGTGAGGACAGACTAGGAGGGATGGTCTCCCACTGAAGCCAGGATCCAGGCTTGGCAGAGGTCCTGCTGGCAAGGTCAGACCACCAGACAAGTGCCAAAGCAATTACCTGCTCTGCTAGCAGAAGTGGCAACTGAGGAGCAACTTCAATTAGAATAAAAAATTCAAAAGATGTAGATGCGGATGTCAGCACTAAAAGGCCCCCGAAACACCATCCAGTACACCACCCACATTTGTCAAACAAGAAATTGAGGCCTTTGGAGGCAATCATTCATTCATTCATTCATTCATCTATCCATTCATTCATTCATCCAACTGCTCTGGTTTCTGAAGATACAGCAGTGAACAAAAATAGACACAGGCTGGCTGGTTAGCTGAGCTGGTTAGAGCACAGTGTTGGTAACCCCAAGATCAAGACTTTGGATCCCCATACCAGCCAGCTGCCAAAAAGAAAAAAAGTAAATAAAAGTTTTAAAAAATAGACACAGTTCCTGCCCTTAGGAATAGTAAATACATACATACATACATAAATTTTCAAGAAGAATTTTAAAAAGCTTTTTTTAAGTTGAAATTGTAAAATAATTTTTTAAAGACAGTAAGTAAATACACCAGAAAAGTATTAGTGTTAAGAGCTAGGAGGTTGACAGGAAGGCACTTTGAGGGCTGGAGGACTACTTTTGAGAAGGCATTTTTGAAGAATGATACTTTAGTTGAGTTCTGAATGGCAAAAAGGAGCAAGCCATGCAAAGTTTGGGGAAAGAAGCTTCTCAGGCAGGGGGAGCAGCTACCCCAAAGGAAGTACTGAGGTGAGAATGAGCGTGGTGTGTTCCAGAAATAGCTGGTGCAGAGCAGGCAAGGAGGAGAGAGGCAGGGAATGGTGTAGGAGAGAAAACTGGAAGGCCTGTGGGTGAGGGAATGGACTTCAGGTTTTCTTCTAGGTGCAGTGGAAAGCCATTAGGGGAGTTTATGAATGACATGATCTGATTTAGTATTTTAAGAGCTCTCATGGCTGTTGGGTGGAGAATGGATGGTAGGGAATCGGAGTGGAGGCAGGAAACCAATGACAAGGCTGTTGGTGTCACCAGCGAGAGTTGATGGTGGCAGCGTAAACTTTTCAACCCAGGTTTGGAAAATGGTTGAAGCCAAACCTAGGTTCCCCCCATTTGCTGTTCCTATCAGTCCCCCACTGAGGCTCCTGATTGCCCCAGGAGCAAATTAATGGGTTTGGGGTAGAGACAAATCAGACAGGAAGTCCAGGCTCAAACTAGAGCAGAGCAGCCCTTTGGGAGAAGTTCCATCTGGCTTTACTTTCAGGTGTTTGTTTATTGTACCAACTTTTTTTTTTTTTTTTTTTTTTTTTTTTGGCAGCTGGCCAGTACAGGGATATGGTACCAAACATTTGTTGAAGCCATATTTTCAGCTACAAGGAGAAGAAACCCCAAAATGAAAACTAGACTGAAGTTTTTGTTCTCATGTAAAGCCCAGGACTGATATGGTACCCCTGGCATCAGGGATTCAGGCTCCTTCTATATTAGGTTCCTCAATAGGGTTGTTAACATTGAGCAGGATAATTCTTCCTTGTGTGACACTGTTCATGCTTCTCAGGATGCTAAATATCCATGACTCCCAGCCACCAAACATCAGTAACACTCTCCAGTGATTGTGACAATCAAAATGTCCCCACAGGCTTCCAGGGACATGGAAGTGGTGGGGGGATCATGCCATGTCCAGTTAAAAACCACTGTTATTTTCCTCCACCTTGTGTGGCCTCCATTCCCAAGTTGCTTCACGATCCAAAATGGTTGCTTGAGCTCCAGCTTTTACATCTACATTCCAACCAGTAGGAAGGAGAAAAGAGGAAGGAGGTACCTCTTCTCTTTAAGGACATTTCTTGGAAGCTAGTTGCCCAACTACACACCCTCCTACATCCCATTTGCCAGAACCCTAGCCACATGGGCATACTTAACAGCAAAGAAGATGGAAAATTATTGCTGGCAGCATATGCCCAGCTCAAATTCACCAATGCTGTCACTGAGGTAGAAAGGAGGCTGTCAGTTACATGAGGACAGTGTTGTGTCTGTCTTGTTCCAGTGCCTAGAACAGTGCTTGGCATACAGTAGGCATTTATAATAAGTTTATGTTGAATGAATACATGAGTGGATATTTTGGTAGAACAGGGATCTACTACATGTTGGGCCCTGCACAGAATGGTGACTGGGATCCATAAGGATGCAGTTTACTGGGGAAGAGGGACACACAGGTGACTGTATCACAGTGATGCACACTCTGGTATTGTAGAGCTGTTAAGGGCACTGTCGTGGGCTTCAGGCAGACCTAAGATTGAGTGTGGCTCACCACTGCTTAGCTGTGTGACCTTGGGCAAGCAGCTTAACCTCTCTGAGCCTGCACCTGCTCATCAGATAAAATGGGGGTCATACCAATACCTTCTGCCTTACAGGGTGTTTGTGAGGATTACCAAGAGTGCCTAGCACAGTGCCTGGCCTGGAGTTAGTGCTTTATAAATGTTAAATAGTGTTAACTTATTTTTAGAGGTAAGTGCTGTGGATCCTGTGGCAACATAGAAGAGGAGTCCCTAACCTAACTCTGGAGGCTGAGGAATCAAGGAAAGCTTCCTGGCAGAGGGGACAACCTGAGTTGATATTTGAAGGACAAATACTTACACAAAGGGAAGAGGGATCCCCACAAAGGGAACAGCATGTGCAAAGGCCAGAGCTTATGAAGAACAAGGCTTATTAAACTGTCCAGTGAGGCTGCAAGATGAAGTTGGGGTTGGAACGGGGGCTGAGAGTGTTTAGAGGTGAGGCTGCAGGGGTCATGAAAGGTCAGGGATAAGAAGGATGGATTTGCCCACTAGGCATGGGGGACCTACTGAAGGTTTTCAGGTAGGGGTGAGAGAAGAGACGCAGAGCAAAGGAGAGACATTAGAGAGCCAACTGCATCCCATCTATTTGAGAGCAGGCCCACAGAGGTCAAATCAGGTTCTTATGGCCTCATCAGCCAGGGCTGGGTGTTGGGGTAATGGGGGCCCACCATGGGATCGGGGGCAGTGCTGGGAGATAGATGAGGATTGGAGTGGGCTGTGGCATCACCCCCCCCCTCTCCCTCACCTGCAGCTTCGGGGTTGCTGCTCTGGGAGCTGCTGACGGGTGAGGTCCCCTACCGTGAAATCGACGCCTTGGCTGTGGCATATGGTGTGGCTATGAACAAGCTGACGCTGCCCATCCCCTCCACGTGCCCCGAGCCCTTTGCCCACCTACTGGAGGGTGAGCCAGGGCCCCATGAAGAGGGTAGCCTCAGCTTGGTATGGCAGGGGCCCTTGGGCCCATTTCTCTCCCTGTCACACCCATCCATACCAGTGGGCCCAGGAGTAAGCCCCATAATTGTCTCCCTTGTTCTTGTCAGGCCCAGAGATCTTGAGGGCAACCTGTTAGGATTCATTGGCCCTGGGATTCCTCCCTGATACTTGATCCCACCACCAGCCACTCTAGGGAGTAGGTCCCTGGGTTTCTCCCCCAACATTTCACTGAGTGAAATATTGCCAGGAACTTAGCTTTGGATTCCTTCCCCTCAGCTCCACAGAAGCTGTTTGTCCATAGTCCCCAGAAATCCTGCCTTCCTCTGAGTGGGCTGATTCCCCAGAGCATGATTACTGACACCCCTGTCCCGCACCACTATCTTTCCCCTTCCCACCCCAGAATGCTGGGACCCAGACCCCCACGGGCGACCAGATTTCAGCAGTATCTTGAAGCAGCTTGAAAACATTGAACAGTCAGCCCTGTTCCAGATGCCACTGGAGTCCTTCCACTCACTGCAGGAAGACTGGAAGCTAGAGATCCAACACATGTTTGATGACCTTCGGACCAAGGAGAAGGTGAAGGCAGCGGGCAAGGTGGGAGGGACAGAGCAAGATCTTTGGGTTCTGATGCCTTGGATGGCTCAGAATCCCTTCCCCTGAACCCCAGCCTTTGGGTTCATGCAGGGTCAAGGGAGCCTTTTTTGCATATTAAGAAAAGACAGCCTCCTGTTGGTGGATTAATAAGAAAAAGGCACCCTGTACTGAAGTACTTACAGGTGATACTGCATGATGTCTGGGATTGGCTTTAAAATACTACAGCAAAAATGAAGAAAGGGTGAGAGGAGAGAAAGAAGGGGATACAAGATTTGCAAAGTATAGATTATCATTGCAATTTGATGATGGGTCCATGGGGGTGCACTGTTTCTGCTTTTGTGGATGTTTGAAGTTTTCCAAATTGAAAAGTTAAAACATAAAAAGAGAGGGGAAAAAAAGAAAAGGAAAAAAAAGGCATCCCTTTCTTTGGGCTAATACAGTCCTACACTCTGGCACCCAGGTTGGCTAGTGAAGTTTGAGTTGGATTGTGAATCCAATGTGTCCCACAATAATGTGCCCTTGTGCAGGGCACCGACCAGACCCAGCAGCCCCAGGTCCATCTCCAGGGGGCAGAGTGACTGCACCCCTCCCCCCAGCCACTGCGTGTCCTCCCCAGGAGCTCCGGAGCCGTGAGGAGGAGCTGCTGCGGGCAGCACAGGAGCAGCGCTTCCAGGAGGAGCAGCTGCGGCGGCGGGAACAGGAGCTGGCAGAGCGGGAGATGGACATTGTGGAACGTGAGCTGCACCTGCTCATGTGCCAGCTGAGCCAGGAGAAGCCCAGGGTCCGCAAACGCAAGGGCAACTTCAAGCGCAGCCGTCTGCTGAAGCTGCGGGAAGGAAGCAGCCACATCAGCCTACCCTCCGGTACCCACCTGTGTCCCCCAGACATCTCCCAAGAGACCGCTGGGAGCATCCCTAATCCAGGGTTTAGCTCTTCCTTTTATTTTTTATTTTTTAACTTTTTTATTGCTAAATCTATCACACATAGAAAATGACCAAAAAAAAAAACCGTACAGCTTAATGAGTTATTCTAATCACCTCCCATGAAAGCAGAAAGAACCCAGGTGCTTTCCACATGCCCCCGCAAGACACAACTTCATGCCACTCCCTAAGAGTAACCCCTGTCTTGACTCTTAGGGCAGTCACTTCTGTACTTTTCCTTATAACTTTATCTCTCAACTCATTTTTAAATATCTTTCAATCTGCCTCTTTTCCCCCTTGCCAATCATTTGTTGAGGAACTTCATCATCTGTCCTGTGGAGTTTCCTGAAGTCTTAATTTTGCTGTTTGCTTCCCCCTGGAATCATTTAACATGTTCCTCTGTCTCCAGATTTCCTAAGAATCGCTATTAGGTTAAACCGTGTGAAATTGCTGATGTTCAACCATTTTTGCCCTACAAAAACAAGTTTCAGGGCAGGCCTGGTGGCGCACTGGAGAGTGCGCCGCTTGGGAGTGCGGCGGCGCTCCCGCTGAGGGTTCGGATCCCATGTGGAGACCGGTTCCCGCTCACTGGCTGAGCGCGGTGCGGGCCCAACACCGAGGGTTGCGATCCTGTTGCCATTCCCGGTACGGGTGCGACACTGAGGGTTGCGATCCGTTGCTGGACACGAAAAAAGACAAAAAGGAAAAAAAAAAAAAAAAGTTTCACAGGAGCAACCTAGTAGTTGGAACTCAAGGCTTAATAAGATTCAGGTTCAGGTTTGATTTTTTTGTTGTTTTTGTTGTTGTTGCAAAGACTGCTTTCCAGATAATGTTGTGTTTACCTGTCAGGAGAGCACACAATGTCTGGTTGTCTCTCTCTTTGTGATGTTACAAACCACAAAGCAGTGCCAAGAGCAGCACTGGCCAGTGAAAATATAATGCAAGCCATGTGTGTAATGTTAAACTTTCTGGTAGCCACATTAAAAAAGCAAAAAGAAACAGGTGACATTAATTTTAATATATTTAGCCCAATATATCCATGCAATCAATACAAAAAATTGTTAATGAGATTTTTTTCACACTAAATATTTGAAATCCACTGCATATTTTTTATTTACAGCAAATCTCAATCTGGTCAGTTAAGTTTTCATCAAAAATATTTTATTTGTATTTAGATTTCATAAAATGGGGTTTTTTAAAGGAATTTATTAAACATTGTACATATTTATGGAGTACAGTTATATGGATGAAATCAGGGTAGTTAGCAAATTCATCATCACTAAAATTTTTCATTTCTTTGTGATGAGAACACTTGAGTTCCTCTCTTCTAGCCATTTGAGAACACACAATAAATTATTGCTAATTATAGATGCCTAGCACTACTGTATGCCCCTAGAACTTATTTTTCCTATCTAGCTGTGATTTTGTGTTCATTAATCAACCTCTCACTATCCACCCTCTTCACAAAATTTGGAACTGAAAAAGTAGATTCACATACCCAACTTGTTCCAAACATGCTTAAACTAATTTAATTCTAATAACCAAATTGAGTATCTGTTTTAAATTTAAACTTAATTACAATTAAGGAAATAAAGGTTAAACTCCAGTTCCTTGGTTGCACATCCCACATTTCAAGTGCTCAGTTGCCACAGGTAGCTAATGGCTACTGTATGGGATGCTCAGGGTTCTTAGTTAGGGCAGAACTTGTTCTACCACAGTTAGACTGCTGCGGCTCACCTCCCGATGTGCTAATTCAGGGAGGGCCCAAGAATTTGCATCTCTAAGAGATTTCAGGCTGACATTGATGCTGCTGGTCTGGGGACCACACTTTTGAGAAAGACTGCATTAAGGAATAAAAAAAGGTGGTGTTCCCAATCTATTATTCTTTCTATACTTCTACAAAGGAAACTTTCCTTGGTTACCCATGGAATCATTTGCTTAGGAAAGTTTCTCTTCCTTTTTGCAGGCTTCGAGCATAAGATCACAGTCCAGGCCTCTCCAACCCTGGACAAGCGGAAAGGATCCGATGGGGCCAGCCCCCCTGCAAGCCCCAGCATCATCCCCCGGCTGAGGGCCATTCGCCGTGAGTATCTCTCAAAGCTCTAGCCAGCCAGTCAGCAAACGTCTCTGAGCACATACCTGGCACCAAGCTGGAGGAGTAGCAGGGAGCAAGACAGGCAAGGCCCCTTCCTTACTGTCATCAGAGAGAAACAGACAGTAAACGTCAGTAAGCAGGGTAATTTCTAGTAGTGATTAAGTGCTATAAAGGAACTCAGAAGGGAAAAAAAGAGAAGGTGTGTTAGCCAGAGTTCTCCAGAGAGACAGAATTGGTAAGATATATACGGATACATAGAAAGAGATTTATTATGAGGTATTGGTTTACATGATTATGGAGGCTCTGAGAAGTCCCACCATCTGCTGTCTGCAAGCTGGAGGCCCAGGAAAGCCAGTGGTGTTCCGTGTTCAAAGACCTGAGAACCAGGAGCGCCAGTGTCCAAGGGCAGAAGATGAATCTCCCAGCTCAAGCAGAGAACAAATTCACCCATTCTCTGCCTTTTTATTTTATTCAGGCCCTGAATGGATTGGGTGATGCCCACACACATTGGTGAGGCCAATCCTTTTTTTACTCAGTCCACTGATTCAAATGCTAATCTCTTCCAGAAACACCCTCACAGACATACCCAGAAATAATGTTTCACCAGCTGTCTGGCCACCACTTAGCCCACTCAAGTTGACACATAAAGTTAACCATCACTTACCGGCCAGCTGCCAAAAAATCATCATCATCATCATCACAGAATGGTTGCTATTTTAGATCTGGAAGTCCTGTCTGAGGACATGAGGTTTGAGCAGGGACCTTCGTGGTAAGGAGTGAGACATGCTGAGATCTGAGAGAAAAGTGCTCTTGGCAGAGGGAATAGCACAGGCACAGCCTGGAGGCAGGAACAAGCATGGCACATTTATCAGCCCAGAAAGCCAGCTTTGCTGGACGAGAGTGAATGGGAGGGAGAGCGTAGGTGTTGTGGTCAAGGGGGCCCCAGGGCCAGATCTTGCAAGACTTGAGAGCCAGAGTAAAGACTCTAGGTTTGATTTTAAACCCCTAGAGGGCTGTGAGCAAGGTGGCAATGTGATCAAATTGACCTTTCCCCTCTAGCTGCTGTGAAGAAATAAAGGTGGAAAGGTCAGTGAGATGATGGGGGCTGGACCAGGGTGGTGGACTTGGAAGGGAGAGATGGCCACACCTGGGGCTGCATGGCAGAGGTGCGGTCGTCGGAGTTCATTGATGGGTTGACGGGTGCTAGGCTGACTCCTGAGTCTGTTCCACCCCATCGTTCACCCCAGCCTTAGCCCCACCCATAGCCCCCATACCCACCTCTGTTTGGGTACCTGCTTTGTTCCAGACCCAGGAGGTCAATCTAGTAGGGGATGCAGAGACAAATAACCACACAATGGTAGCAAGTACTAGTACCAGGTATGTTCAAAGTGCAGTAGGAACAGAAGAGAGAGCTACTGACTCTCCAGGGAACTAACTGCTCAGAACTGGAGGCTTGAGGGGCCAGCAGTCAACCAGAGTGAATGGCTGGAGGGTTGGGTGGTGGCAGATGAGGCTGAGGAAGTGGCCATGGAATAGCTTATGAAGGGCCTCGAATGCCAGGCTTAGGAGCTGGGACCTCATCCTGACAGCAGTAGGGAGCTATAGAAGAATTTCTAGCAGGGAAGAGTCATGACTGTACTGAGAAAATCCCTTGAACTCCCAGGTAGATCTGAGGTAGGGAGATTGGGCTGGGAGACTCTCCAAGACCCAGTAACCAAGTGGTTTCTTTCAACCCAGTGACTCCTGTGGACTGTGGTGGTGGTGGCGGCAGCAGTGGCAGCAGCAGTGGTGGCAGTGGGACATGGGGCCGCAGTGGGCCCCCAAAGAAGGAAGAACTGGTTGGGGGCAAGAAGAAGGGCCGGACATGGGGACCCAGCTCCACCCTGCAGAAGGAGCGGGCTGGAGGAGAGGAGAGGTACTGGAGGAGCTGGTTCCCAGCTGCACCCTGTGCCCCAACCCCAGGCCCAAGGCAGTCACAGGGCTGACCCCCGCCCTCATCTCTCGGTGCCCTCTGCAGGCTGAAGGCCCTGGGGGAAGGAAGCAAACAGTGGTCATCCAGCGCCCCCAACCTGGGCAAATCCCCCAAACACACACCCATCGCCCCTGCCTTTGCCAGCCTCAATGAGATGGGTAAGAGGGTCAAGGTGCTCCTAAAAGGGAGGGGGAGGGGACATTTCCTGACCAAAAGGGAGCAGAACCCAGAACAAGGGGTAAAGCCATTCCCCAGGGCTGGGGGCAGGGGACAGGATTTCACCGGGCCAGTGATCAGGAGGCATTCCTGAAAAGGGGGATAGCTGGTCCCTGGGATGTGGGGTCATTCCCTGTATCAAGGAGCACCCTTCCCTGAGGCTTCTGGGGGAGAAAGAATCATGAGCGATGCCTAGTGGGACTTGATGGTCTTGCTGTTTGAGGAGTCGTTGGACGTAGTCTCCGGGGGCCGTGGGGCTAGGGGCCTGCCCGGCAGTGGAGTGACACCCCTCTCTGGTTGCAGAGGAGTTCGCGGAGGCGGACGGCGGCAGCAGCGTGTCCCCTTCCCGCTACACTCCCCCCTCCTACCTCACGGTGCCACTGCCCGCTGAGCCCTCCCCAGGGGCGCGGCAGGCTCGCTGGGAGCCGGCGCCGGCCTCACCCGCCTTCCGGCCTGGGCACGGCGCGCGGCGGCGCTGCGACCTCGCG
>NW_007726204.1:797605-801538 GCF_000696425.1 Galeopterus variegatus
GGGCCTCAGCCCGCCCGGGCGCCCCCTGGGCCGCCGCGACGACGCGGCCCTCGGCCCGGGCCTGGCGTCCTCGGCCACCCTCGTGTCGCTGTCGTCAGTGTCCGACTGCAACTCCACGCGTTCGCTGCTGCGCTCCGACAGCGACGAGGCCGCGCCGGCCGCGCCCTCCCCGCCGCCCTCCCCACCCGCGCCGTCCCCATCGCCGTCACCGTCGCCCAGCACCAACCCTCTGGTGGACCTGGAGCTGGAGAGCTTCAAGAAGGACCCCCGCCAGTCGCTCACGCCCACCCATGTCACGGCTGCGCGCGCTGTGAGCCGTGGGCACCGGCGGACGCCGTCAGACGGGGCGCTGGGGCAGCTGGGGCCACCCGAGCCCGCAGGCCACGGCCCTGGTGAGTGAGGTCCCCACACCCAGCAAACAGAAGACAGCCCTTCCCCCTACCCCTACCCCTTGTCACGGTCCTGCTTAGCATGGGGGAGGGAGGGTCTGCTTCCCAGGCCCTTCACTCCTGGAGGCATCACTGTGGGTGACTGAGACACAGGATGAAGCAGGAGTGGCAAACTCTGAAGCCTTCAGGGCCAGGCAGGTGACTTTAACAAGAGCAACAACGACTATAGCTAACTCCTAACACAGGACCGGTGCTAGGCACTGTTCTCTGTACGTTCAGTAACAACCACAAAGATGCTCATCATGGGTAGGAGTTATTCAGTACCCACTATCAAGCACCATGCTACTTGTTTAACGCTTGTTATTTTATTTCCTCTTCACCTAAGTAGTGAGGTGCTGTTTTTATCCCCATTCAGAGATAATGCCATGCCTAAGGTCTCCGGGTAGATCTGTCTGCATGAACCCAGCCCGAAGTAGGAAAGTCAGGAGAGACAAGGGCTTTGGCTAGAGGGGCTACTAAGAACCTGGCTCCAAAAAGGTTAAGGGATATGCTTGCCCACATGAATGAACGATTGTAAGTGGTCAGGACCTAGGCCAAGGTCCAAGCATCGCTGGGCTGCAGATGGCTATAGCCTTGCTGGAAAGTGGGCCTGGCAAGATCCACGGGTTTTTCAAGAGTAGTTAGAAATTCCACTTTTTGGTGTAAAAGCTGGCTTTTAAACATCACCCGTGCCCCACCCCACTCATTCATCTGCTCCTCTCTTACCAGGCCCTCGAGACCACCTGGACTTCCCCTGTCTGCCCGACCCCCAGGCCCTGTTCCCACCCCGCCGCCGGCCCCCCGAGTTCCCAGGCCGCCCCACCACCCTGACCTTTGCCCCAAGACCCCGACCAGCTGCCAGCCGCCCCCGCCTGGACCCCTGGAAACTGGTCTCCTTTGGCCGGACGCTAAGCATCTCACCTCCCAGCAGGCCAGACACTCTGGAGAGCCCTGGGTCGGCCAGCATGCAGCCAACACTGCTCGATATTGACATGGAGGGGCAGAGCCAAGACAACACAGTGCCCCTGTGCGGGGCCCAAGGCACCCACTGAGGCCTGCCCACACCACCCGCCTGGGCAGCCATGAATGTAGCGCCCCAGGCCCCACCCCAGCCCACCATGCCACAAGGTGGGGAGGCCCTGGGCAGGATACTCACTCTATTTATTGGGGAAGGGGGGAGGGAGGGACACTTAACTTATTCGTTTGTACCCAAAGGTGTGGAGCCCTGTGCCCACCCTGCAGTGGAGGGGGGAGGGACGGTGGGCAGGGATACTCAGGGACAGGGCATCATGGGAGATTTGGCACAAAATGCAGCATTAAAGGTAACCCCTGCCCCCTACTGCACTTGGCTTTGTGTCTTTCCCCTGCCCACGCCCTGATAATGGGTCATCCCTAGTGGAACACTCCCCCACTCCACACTCCCTCCCTGGGCCTCTCTGGGTTTCTAAGGTCCAAGGGATGCGGCCCCTCCTCGGTTCCCACAAGAACACCACACAAAGAGGCTATGGTCACCAGTGACAAGTGTTTTACCAGCGAACACATGAGGCAGGGATGGGGGGTGGGGGTTACATGGGGAGGTCAGATGGAGTGGGAGTAGAGACAGTCCCCCTGGGTGGGCCTCAGCCAGTCACATCCCGAGCTTGGGCCCTGGCCCCACTGTCTTCCCGCTGGAGGCTGCAACGGTTCATCTTTAGCTGAGTCAGCTGGATGTAGCGGAGGACATTGGTGTCTGCAGGGGAGGTGGGCAGAGCGTTATCTGGTGCAGGTGACACCTGCACCGCCTCAGGTCACGCCCATTGTGCCCATTCTCCACTGGCTCCGCCGCCCAGCCCCAGTCACAATGCACAGAAAGGAGACAGTTCACACTCCGTGTATCACTTCTGCTGCGCCCTCTGCCAGGACTGCCTCTTCACAGAGGCTCCTGTGCACTTCTGCTTCTCCTCCAATGACGTCTGCAAGAAGTCTGTTCTCTCCAAACCCCTTGACAGGAAAACTGATCTTGCCTCTTTGCGCCCACAACTCTGCATCATGCACCTGTTGTGATCCCTCTTCCCTCCTTTTGGCTCTTAATATAAAACTGAATGTTGCGTCTGTTGCCCTGTGCACGTGCGCCCCACCCCCACCCCCCATGATCTCCCAAAGGGCAAGGAACAAGCCTCCAGCTCTGCCAACCCTCCCCCCACACACACCCCAATTTCCTGGTGTTGCCCACCTCGCGTGGAGGAGTGGATTGAAGAAGTGACTGAATAGGTGAGGGTGTGAGTGGGTTAGTGAGAGTGGAAGGATGAGTGTGTGCGGGGGGAGATGGAGATGGCGATGAGTGAGTGGACAGGGAAGCAGCTGAGGAGATGAACGGGAGGTATCGGGATGGGTCAATGACTGAATAGATGAGAAGTGGTTGGTAAACGTCAGATGAATGGTGGGTGAGTGGAAGAGTGGGTGCGTAAGGAGTAGGTGGATGGAGAGAGGAAAGTCCGGTCGGTGGCGCAGCGCTCCGTTGAGGCAGTTGTGCTGGGCGAGGGCTCTGCTTCTCTGCCCCGATCCCCCTGCCCTTGTTCCCTGCACGCCAGCACCTTTCCCTGCCCTGGGCCCAGCTCTCGCCTTTGCCGCGCCTTGCCCCTCACCTGTGGGCTCCCGGCTGCGGGCCTCCTGCAGGTAGCGCAGCGCGCGTGCATAGTCACCCAGGTGGTAGAAGGCAATGCCGGCGCGGTAGGTTGCCTTGAAGTTGCCCTGCTGCTTCTCCAGCACCTTTAGACAGTACTCGCGCACGCGCTCATAGTTCACCAGTTCCGACTGCAGCAGGCAAGCTGCGGGGGCACCGGAACCGGTACTTTCAGTGCCTGGCGGCACCCCAGCACCCACCTGACCTCGAGTGCCTGACCTCCGGTACAGGGAACCCGACCTAAGGGGTTGCTCAGGCCACCAGGGGACGCTTTTTGTTAGCTTATTAGAATAGCCTCAATCTGCGCCGCCGCTAGAGGGCGCCAAAGACACAGACAAGGTGATTAGAAGGGAGATTTCCGTGGGCAAGAGACGGGGTCGGGGAACGGCTCCTCCAGGGTAGGCCTTTCTCACCCTGGGTTCGTGTATGGTAAGAGGAAAGAATTACTCCGGGGAAGCAAGACCCTGAAGACCCAGCCCAAAGCCCATTTCCTGCATCCCAGATCCCTCCATGCAGAGAACCCTGCGATCCCCCATCCCAGATCCCTTTCCTTGATCAAGGTCTGAGGTTTCCTTCGACATCCCACAGCCCTGGACCCTTCAGTCTCCAGCCCCCTCCCACCAAGTCCCCAAGGCCTCACAATTGCCCCCTACTCCCCTCCTCTCTCACACGCCCCTCTGCGCCTTCCGACGGCCCCGTACCCGTGAGCGAGTCGTAACATTCCACCTCCGTGTTCTCCACCAGGCGCCGCTGCTCCTCGCTCAGGCGGGCCGGTGCGGGACTCGCGGCGGGCCCGGGGGCGGGGGCGGGCAGGCCGCCGGGGCGGGCTCCCTGCGCCGCCTT
>NW_007726204.1:801844-837837 GCF_000696425.1 Galeopterus variegatus
ACGGCTCTGGGGCCGGACCCGGACGAGCCGAGCCATGGCGGGGTCCCGGGCCGGGAGCCGGCGGGGAGAGGGCGGGAGGCGGGCGTGGCGGAGGCTCCGGGGCCGCGCTGAGCATCAGCACCGGGGACAGCGCGCCGCGCTGCATTGTGGGAAACTCCTGCGGCCGCCGCGGCAGCTGCCGCATCGCCCCCCGCGGGGCCGGTCCCCACCCTTTCTCCGCCCCCACACCTCCGTCAGCCGACTCCGGCTGCCCCCTATGGGTCTGGAGAAAGCCCTCAAGACCTCCCCAGGCTCACCTTCAAACCAGCCCAAGTCCCAGTTCTCCAGCCGGATGCTCCCGTGTACCCACTCCCCTACCCTCCCCACCCTCTTGCCTGCTCTCCTCCCCCGTGCCCAAAGCTCCTGAAGAATTCTAGAAGGAAAGGATGAGCCTGGGGGAAAGGGCTGAAAGATATCAAACTCCTGAAAAGCTGGTTTTCAGCCCACTGGCCATTTGGCTTATTGGATTAGGATATGAACTCAAGCTGCCCAAATTCGAATCCTTTCTTGTTTTCTCACTAGTTGTATGATTTGGACAGCTCACCTAAATTATCCGGAACTCCGTGTCCTCATCAGTAACATGGGACTATAATACCAACTTTGGAATTCGTTCGTTTATTTATACAAGAAATATTCACAAATATCTTTTCTGTGCCTGGCTCTGTGCTGCGTAACGCTGGAACACAGCAGAGACGGAGAGAACTTCACAACCCAACCTCACCGGGCCCCGGTCCACGGGGGCACAGACCAGTGAGCAGTGACACCCAGAGTGGGCTAGACGGGGAGGCACAGGCACAGGAGTCAGGGCTGGGATGGGGGAGACAGAGGCAGAGGGGTTAAGGCCAGGATGGGGAGGCACGACGGGCTGTAGAGGTCCAGGGGAGGCACCTGCCCGAGGCTGGGGGGTGGGTGGAGGCTTCCCGGAGGGGGGATAACTCTATGAACAAGAGAGACCTGCTTCTTGCTCTCATCCAGCTCACCGTCTAGGTGAGAAATCCAGTGAGACAAGTCCCCAGTCAGTGACATCCCAGAGTAAGCAGCACAGTAATAAGAGTCTTCAGGAAGGTAAACACGTTGGAGGCTTTCACGGGAAAAACTGAGGGCGCATGAGGTGATTTGAGTTTCCGTCCTCCTTACCCACCTACTGAGCTGTGGGACGTTGGCCAATTTCCTTGATCTTCCTCCACTTTGACTTTCTTCTGTGCAACATGATGATAACAAGTAAGTTACCTCGGAGTGGTTGTGGGGGCTGAATCATATTATGCAGGTAAAGCACTTAGCATAGGGCCTCACACAGGATGGATGGTTAACAACTGGCATTTCCTATCATCCATTAGACTCTGAGTCATGGGATCATAAGTGCCTGGTTCTGGAGCAGTATACATGCATAGTTGTTGGATGAATGAATGAATGAATGAATGAGTGAATACCTTATGTTTTACCATCCCTTCCCCCTCCCCCAGCCTGAGTTTCAGCCCCGAGAACCAAGCCTGTACCTCCGCTCTCCCTGCCCCCACCCCCGCCACAATCCTCCCGCTGGAGAGTCCATAGCAGATCCCACCCCACAGGCCAAAACCTGACCTCAGCCTCTCATCCCAATAGCAGCATTTGCCTCTATCTCTTGTACTTTGCTATGAAATGTTTTAGCTGAGCGAGTCTCTCCCCGATCCCTGGATTCCAACCTTGAACACCTCAGGGATGGAAACGTTTTTCTTCTCTGCACCTCCAAACCCAGGCTTAGTTAGGAATCTAATGCTCCTCAGTTTGAATTCCAGAGCAGTACACTCAACTTTCTGCACCTCAAGTGTGTGTTTGGTTTGGTTTGGGTCTTTGTTTGTTTGTTTGTTTGTTTGTTTTAAAAAGGATGACGGGTAAGGGGATCTTAACCCTTGACTTGGTGTTGTCAGCACCACGCTCACCCAAGTGTTTTAAAAAGGATGACGGGTAAGGGGATCTTAACCCTTGACTTGGTGTTGTCAGCACCACGCTCTCCCAAGTGAGCCACGGCCGGCTCTTGGTTTGGTTTTTAATTAAAAACATGGAGATCCATTGATTTATAATAAACGTTTTCTGACCTAGTAAATGACTAGGTATGGGACACAGTAGCAAACAGGGACAACTGTACCTACTCACAGTCCCGCTAGGATGCAATGATAACACTTTTACAACACCTCACAGGTGTTATGCATTGCCCTAAAGATTCGTGTGTATATTAGCTCGTCCTCACCACACCACTATGAGGTCGGTGCTATGATCACCCCCCGTTGACACTGCGACATTTCAGAAGTAAATCACTTCTCATTTATTGAACTTTTACTGTCAAGGACTCTTACTATCACAAACTGATGTTCTTCGCAGGCCGGCATGTGTGATGTGTCGGACTTGTACGACCACTTAAAAATACTGAATTAGTTGACAACGTATAAACGCAGAGATATTTATAACATTGCAGGTTTTCAGCTTCTGTTGAATAAGATTTGAAAACCTGGCGACATCAAGGTAGGATTTCTCATGACTGGGGTGGGCATTCTCAGTTGCCCACAGTCCCCATCCCTCGAAATTTCTTCCCAGTCCTGACGGGAGCCCAGTTTTATCCCGAGTGGCGCTTGGGGAAGTCCGACAGCGGCCCCTCGCGGACGAGTTGAGAATTTGCGTCTCATCTTCAGCAATATTAAGAAAGTTAGTGAGAACATCCAATCAGAGGGATGAGAGGCCTAGGAAGCGACCAATCAAAAGAGAGAGGGGAGCGGGAATTTGACCAATGAGGGTAGAGAGCGCTCAGAATAAAAGAAATTTTATTGAAGTGGGAGACAGACGCACACCAAGAGGTGTTTTTCTTTTTTTTTTTTTTTCACTGGGTCTCGGTGCTCAGGGAGGCCCAGGCTGGGGGCGGCGGAGCAGGCGCGCGGCGGCCAGGCTGGTGCCCTGGCGCTGGGGTCGCGCGTACTTGAGGAAGACGGCGGCTCGGCCCGGCGCGGGGCCTCGGAGCGCGGCTCGGGACATGCACGGTTCGAGAGGGCCCAGCTCCGCGGGGCTGCAGCAAGCAGACAGAGAAACTGAGGCAGAGGAAGGAGTGATGGAAAAGATGACCTATCCTAGGAGCTGGAGGCTTGAGGCGGAGTAAACACCTCCACGTGGGTCCCTGGGGGCGGCTCATGGGCTCTCTTGAGGTCAGACACATGTCCCACCTCAGCTGGAGTAGGGGACACCGAGGAGGGGCAGACACCCAATTCTCCCCACAGGTCACGGCTAGGGGGAAGCCAGGACCCGCGAGGAGGGAAGGAGTGTGACTGGGAGTGGACAGACATCCACTCTTCCCTGGGGGCACAGGCTGGCAGAAAAGATGATTTACGCTGCCACCCAGCGGCATGATGAACGGGATTAATGGTCCTAGCAGGTAAAGGGACACCCATCTGCGACCAGATACGGAACTGGAGGACTCGAGGCCTGGCAGACCCTTCACTCTCAACACTGGAACACAGAGCAACTTCCGAGCCCGAGAAAACTATCTTCCACTTAGGGGGGTAAGGTTAAGTGTCTCCAAATCTGGACAAACACCCCATTCTCATATACCCCCAGCGAAAAGCAAATGGGAACTTAAAAAATGCGACCCCCAAAAACTCAAGTCGAGGTGCTCCCCCCCCTAATAACTACCTCTCATTCTCTGAGACGCTAAAAACGGTGATCAGGAAGGGACGTCACTGAAGCCGCGGAGACCCTATCACAGGCCCTCAGCCGAGGCCATACCTGTAAAGCGCCGGCTCAGGCCTCGAGCCCGCACCGTTGAGCACGCGGTGAGCCAGGCTCAGAGCTGCAGCGGCGCGACGACCCGGCTCCCATCCCGCGGCCTCTGCCTCTAGCAAAGACAGCTCCAGGAAGTAGGTGGCAAGTAGCATCACCTGCCAGGGAGGCGGGTTGAACGTCAGACCACGCCCCTGCCCGCGCCCAGGCCACGCCCCTGACCACGCCCACGCGCACCTGGGGGCTGCTCCCCGCCAGCGCAGCAAGCAGCCCGAGGCACAGCAGCGGGCCCGGGTGGTGCAGCCGGAAATCCAAGCGGCTCAGGATGCGGCGCTCGGCGCGCAGCAGTTCAGCCGGTGAGAAGGAGCCGGCGCTCAGGAGGCAGAGGGAGGTGGGCTGTGGAATGGCGGGGAGCGGGTGGGGGAGAAAGGGGGGAGCCTCGAACTTCAGCTCTTTACTCCCTGCCTTGGAGTGCCTGGGATCGGTTCAGTCCAAGTTCCGGACCTCAGTTTCCTAGTCTGTAAAATGGGGCCATTTACTTGTGTCTGAAAGATGTGGAGAACACCGGCTTCAGAGTCGGAAAGACCGGGATCCAAGTTCAAACCTCACCATTACCCACTGTGTGACATGGCAAATCTCTCTGCCTCAGTTTGCTCTTCTGTAAAGCCGAGATACCACTCCCTACTTCACCAGGCAGTTCTGATTGGCACCGAGTTCATGCACGTTAACTATAACTACTGAAGATGGACTGTAATTACTGTAACTATTCCAGGATGACTCCAAGTCCCAACCGTTCGACTTTGGGCAAATGTCTTTCTCCGGGCCTCAGTCTCCTCCTCTGTTAGAGGGGCACATTGGCAGCCCCTACCTCATACGGATATGTTAGCTTCCAAGAGTACGGAAAGCGTTAGGCACACAGTAGGCATTTGATCAGTGACTACGGCAAAGACTCCCACCCCACCCCGGAAGTACCTCGGGAAGCACGCACTCTTCCATTTTACACGCCACGAACAAGCAGGCCACGCCCAGCAGCTGAAGGCGGTGTAGACGCACTCGGCCCGCGCACAGGTAGGAATCGAGCAGGTGTACAGCCAGGTAAAGCGTGTCTCCCGCCAAACCCAGGTACTCCTGCGGAGAGGCATGGGTGATCACTGAGGTCCCGGGCGGCGATGCGTCCCGGGCCCAGCCCCGCACCCTCCCCGGCACGTACATGCACTTGGACCAGCCAGTCCACCACTAGAGCGCGCATCTCTGGGGTCACGGTGCGGGGCAGGGCCCTCGGGGGCAGCGCGCGGCACACCTGGAGAGGAACGGCCTCGTTCTCCACACCTGTGCCTCAGTTTCTCTCCTGAGCCCCCACCCTGGTTGCAGCAATCACCTCCTGCCAGTTGGATGTCTCACGAGAGTGCCACACCCAAACTGGCCTCCTAATGTGCTTCTCTTTTGTGTCCCCATCTAGGACTCTGGACTTTGTTCTAGACACCTCTCTACCCACCTGTGTAGTCTGCAGCCCCCATAGCCACTCGACCCCCTGGGCATCTCCCCCTGCGTTCCCAGACTCCACTCTTGACCACCAATCCTAAACCCATTCCCCTCAGAGCACCTAGAAGGGTCCTTCTAGGCTGGCCGGATGCTCAGTTGGTTAGAGTGTGGGTGCTGATAACACCAAGGTCACAGATTTGGATCCCTGTACTAGCCAGCCACACACACACATAAAAATAAAACATAAAAGAAGGGTTTTTTCAAAGACAGATCTGACAAAGGAACTCCCCCACTTAGAAGTATTCTGTGGCTCCCAGTACCCTTAGGAGAAAATCCTAATGACTCTCAGGCCCTGCCCCTTCTCCGTCACCTCTTCCCTGTTTCCCCTCACGACCCACACTGCAGCCACACCAGCCTTCTTTTTGGCTTCTAGACTATGCCAACCCTCATTTCTGCCCCAGGGCCTTTGTACTTACTGTTCCCAAGGTCCTTCTCCAAATCCTCGCATTGCCTTCTCCGTCACTCAAGTCCCAGCTAAAATTTCTCTTTATACTTTCTATATACTCTTCCCTCCACTGCATCGCTATCTCATCACTTTATTTTCAAAGTATTTTCATATTGAAGGCACCCAGGGTTTCCCTGTGTGTTTCGTGTGTTTGCCCCGCTAGGCTGCCAGCACCACGAGGGCAGGACTTCTGTCCAGGTCACAGGTGTGTCTCTCAGTTCCTAACAGAGACCCTGGCCAAAGAGAGGCACTCACGAGATGTTGGTTAAATATATTCACCCCTTCAGTATTTCTTCCGGCAGTACCTATCTCACACAGATGTCTGAGGACCCCCGTGGGTCTCTTTTGGTCTTTGTGGCCCTTCTTTAATTACTGAATATATTTGCTTGTCTGTGTCCCCCAAATGAGGACAGGCTGTGTTGATCATCACAGCATCTCCAGTGCCTAGAACATGCTCAAAAACATTTGTTAATAAGTCGCTAAATATGTTAAACAAATACATGTGGGGACAAGTACGAGGGACTATGAAACAGCAAAGCGGGGACTGCAAACGGCCTTTGGAGGGTAGGAACAGGCATTCCGAGCGGGTAACTGTGAGAGGGGAAAAAATCCTAGAAGCTGGGGGCAGGCATGTGGGGACAAGTACGAGGGACTATGAAACAGCAAAGCGGGGACTGCAAACGGCCTTTGGAGGGTGGGAACAGGCATTCCGAGCGGGTAACTGTGAGAGGGGAAAAAATCCTAGAAGCTGGGGGCAGGGGCGCTGGACAGTCAGAGGAGACGAGGCTGGCGAGATGGAGCTGGGAAACGCCTGTTGAATGCGTGCTGGGCAAGTGGGCCGGCTTTGGCCTCCTCTAACCCGAACCCCTGGGCTGCCCTCCAGAGGTGGGGGCGGCGCCAGAGTGGTCTGCGGCCCGCGGGTCCGCTCACCAAGACTTCCGCGAAGATGTCCCCGGCGTACTCGCGTTCTCCCTCCAGCCCCAGCGCGCTCAGCGCCTCCTCCAGCCCCGGCGGTGTGCACGGCCCCAGGGGCCTTTCCGGGCGTCCTGGGGAGACACTCGTGCCCGCGGGGACGCTGTTAGGGACTGCGGCGCTCGGAGGCTCTGCATTGAGGGAGGCTGCGGGACTCTGCAAGGGAGAGGGGCTGGGGGTCAGCGTCTGGGGGGAGACCAGGGCCGGGAGGTGGGCCCGTGCCTCTCACCAGCATCCTGCAGACTGGCGTCGCGGACGAAGCCAAGCGCCTACAATCTCCAGCTGGAAAGGGGAACCAGTGGCGGCGCTTTAAAAGCGCCTGGGCGCATGCGTACCGAGTTCGCCACCCCGAGCAGGTGCATATACGAAGGTGAATGCTACTCACGCTGCCTCTGCCTCCTCCAAACCCTCTAAGGCCAGGCAGCTGGAGTCAGATCCTCGTCCTGCTGCTCAAAGGAGCCCCTCTGAGCCTCACTTTCCTCAACCATTAAGTAGGGATTATTTTAAAATTTAGCCGACAGGGTTGTCCTGAGGATTTTATAATACTGTGTTTTAAGCGTCCAGCACAGGGCCTGATACAGTAAAAGCTCAAGACATGGGCGCTATAGATCACTTAACAAATATTTAAGGCAGACCCCTGTCCTGTGCACTAAGCATTCAGGGGTGAACAGGTCACCTGTGGTTCTTGGCTTTACCAAGCCCACGGTCTAGCGCTGAGATTATGATAGGGACAAGTCACCAGCAATTGGTCCGGACTAGTGCAGCGGCCTCCTGGCTGCTCTCCCTGTTCCCATCTCCTACAGCTCGTTCCCCACATGCAAGCAAAGGGATCCTGTGCACGCCTATGTCAGATCACACCCTGACTCTAGTCAGAACTCCTTCATGGCTCCCATCTCCCTCAAGCTGAAGGCCCATGATGCCCTGTGTTATCTGCCCCCACCACACACACACCCCTCTGAACTCATCTACCCCACTGCACTCACTCAGTCCTCTTCTGGCCTCCTGACCCTTCCTCACCCACACCAAGCATGCTCCTACCTCAGGGCCTTTGCACTGGCTAGTCCCTCTGCCTGAAATGCTCTTCCCTCAGAGATCATGCTGCCCTCCCAAACCTCCTTTGTTTACTCAGATATTACCTTCTCCATGAAAAGTGTCATCCTAACCATTTCCTGTCTCCATTCTCCCCACTTATTCTCTTCTTAGCACTTACTATCTTCTAATCAACCATATACTGTCCTGTCTACTGTCTCCCTCCTAACTTGAGTGCAAGGGCAGGGCTTTTTGCCTGCTGTTTTTTTGTTTTGTTTTTTCTACTGTTGTATACCCAGTGCCTAGAACAGAACCTGGAACATAAATGAGTACCTATTGGTGCTCAATAAATATTTGTTGAATGAATGAGTGAAAAGACTGGATGTAATTTAGAGATAGTGGTCCAGGAGGGCCTCTCCGACGAAGTGACATTGGAACTCAAACCTGAAAAAGGAGAAAGCCAGAAAGCCAGAGGGGAGAATATTATAAGTGGAGAGAACAGCATAAGCAAAGGCACAGAGGCAGGAAAGAGCTTACTATTTTCAAGTGTTGAGACGTCAGTGAGGCTGGAAAAGTGAGCAAGGGATAGAGTGTGAGATGTTGGACCAATGGCTTCCTGTCATACCAAAAGCCAAACTCCTCACCCTGGCCAAAGTTCCCTTTGGCCCATTGTTAACTCACTAACCTCCTCTCCTTCCATTCTCCCCCTCCCTCACTTCACTTTGAGAAACCTGGCCTCCTTATGTTCCCCAGATATCTGAGACACCTGCCTGCCTCAGGGCCTTTGCACTTGCTGTTCCTACTGCCTACAACGCTCTTCCCCCAGAGATCCACCTGGCTTACTCTTCATTTAGGTTTCTGCTCAAATGTTACTTGAGGCCTTCCTTGGCCCCCTATCTAAAGTAGTCACCCAGTCACCACCAGATCGATCTTTTAATTCTCTGCACCTCACATATTTGATAAATTATGTTGTTTTCTAAGAGCAGGGCTGTGTTTGGCCCATCTTGTCTGTGGCTGTGACTTCAGCACCCATAACAGTACCTGGCTCATAGTAGGGGGCTCAGTATCTTTGTTAAATGAATGAAAGCAGGGTTATTTGGGTCTGTACCCCTAGACAGATCGGGGCACTACTCTATCCCAGGGAAGGTCTCATCTGACTCTTCCTTGAATCCCATGGCTGGTGCAGAGCAGACATCAAGTGTTTATCAAATGACTGAGTGAAGGGCTTGGCACTGCTCTTACTTAAGCTGCCCTGAAGGACAAAGGAGAGAAGAGCCCAGCCTTGGAGAAGACCAGCCAGCACCTCCTTCCACCAATCCCTCCCTGCCTCAGTTCCTTCTCTGGAAAGGCAAGAGGGAGGAGGTGGCCCCTGCCTTGGGGACCAGTAGACATCACAGGGATTTGAGGAGGACCAGTCTCATAAGACCCCATGTGGAATCTGCTTCAACATGTAAATCACAGGAAAGCCATATGAAGCTTATAGGTTTGTGGGAGTTCATTATACTGTCTGCTTTTATGAGGGTTGGAACATTGCCATAGGAAAAAAGTTTTACTTTTCAAAATGTGACATGAGCCTAACTGTATTTCAGATACATAATATAACCACATGGGGTGAAGGGGGGTAGGGAAGGGCTAATCGAAGTCATTTTGGGGCACAGTATTTTGACTGTACACCCTCAACTAAAGGCAAAAAGAACATACTGAACTGTGGTAAGAAGCCTTCTTTTTCAGGGTAGTGTGGGTTAGCAACACTTGAGCTATATTCTAGAATAGAGCAAATATATTGTGGTCAAGGGGAGTCAGGTTTTGCACTCTCAGAGAATGGGTGTACAAATATGGATAGGAAAGTTAGAGTGAACCTTAGTGTTGCAGTGGAATCAGCGATAAAATTGTGTGACCCCGTGGTTGTTACTATATAGAAATAGGCATTGTGTGTGCATGCATACGTCTCCTAGTTTAGTCCACAGACAGGGCCTGAGAGCAGTGGCCCTCCCAACAGCGATGAGCTCACCTAGAGTCCAGATCTTGGCTTCTTCATTGAAAGGAACCAGTGCTACTTAGAGAAATGACTGATTCCCGGGGAAGTCACACAACAGAGGGTATGAGATCAGGAACAACTCTGTGTGGCAGAAAGTAAGGAAGTGTTCTAATGACAGAGCAGGTCAAACAGCTACAGAAGCCACTAGCCAAATCTAGAACAATTTGACCATCAAGATAATGATAGTAATGGGTCACAAATCACTGAATAAAATTAGAATACAAGCTCACTCTGATATAACAAGGGTGGGTGGTGGGGAGGAAAAGCTCTTACCTTTGAAATGCGAACTAATAAAATGTAGAAGGAACGATGGAAAGTCATATTTGGCAACCACCATAGCATTAAATGTTTCAGGCAAGAAACATCAACACCAATGTTAAAACTAGTAGTGAACATTTGATGAGAATCTAGATATTTGCAGTCTCAAAGTATCTCTACACAAGATGCTTGCTACAGAGGGAAAGTAGTAATTTTACAGTGGAGAAACCTGAGACACTGCATCTTAACCAAGGGATCAAAGTCATTACCAGTCACAGGACAAATCATCCTCATGTGCCTCCTGATAGGATGCCCTGAAAAGGGCACATCACTTCTCGGAATTCCTGCCCAAAACAGCTTGCCTGCTGTTTCCACGAGGAAACATCAGGCAACAAACCCTGTGGGACATTCTGCAAAAAATAACTATCCTGTGAGTTTCAAACTGACAACTGAATGCAACATGTGAGCCTGGACTGAGTCATTACCCAGGATTTTTTTTTTTTTTTCCTATACAAGGACATTGAGCGTGACCATTAGTAAAATTTGATTAAACTCTGTAGAGAAAAGCATTGTTTCAAGCATTGTTTTAATGTTAACTTCCTGACCTTGACCGTTAGAATGCAGTTACATAAAAGAATATTTTTGTTTTAGGACAGATGTGTAAACATGAAGTGGGGGAGAGAAGAGAGGGAGGAAATAAAATAACTGTAGTAAAATGCTATCTAGCTTTTTTATATAAAATTTTTATTTTCAAGATTTACAGAAAGTTGCAAAGATACGAGTGTTCCCATCTACCCCACACCCAGTTTCTCCTACTATTAACATCATAAAGTAGTGTGGTACATTTATCACAATCAGTGAACCAATATTGATTATTAACTGAAATTCATGCTTTATTCAGACTTCCTGACCTTTCCCCTGATATCCTTTCCCCGTTTCAGGAGACCACATTACATTCAGTCATCATGTCTCCTTAGGCTTCTCTCAGCTATGCTGCTTTCTCAGACTTGTCTTGTTTTGAACGATCTGGACAGTTTTGAGGACTATTGATCAGGTATTTGGTGTTATCAGCACCACATCCTAACCAACTGAGCTGCCCAGCCCTCGTATTATCTTTTAATTCCATTTTGTCCACAAACATGTTTAAGTACCCTCAAACTGTCAGCACGACTTAGGGTTGACGTTGATCTTCGTCACCTGGCTGACGCGGTGGTTTGTCAGGTTTCTTTCCTGAAAAATTACTTCCCCACACTCCATAGTGTGCTCTTTGGAGGAGTCACTACGTCGCCCATGCCTGAGCAGTGGGGGTATGCGCCCTCTCCTCGAAGGTGGAGTGTCTCCAGAAATTATTTGTAATTTTCTACACATTTATCTGTTCTCCCCATTTATTTCATACTTTGAGTAGAATCCAATACGAGGCTATTTATTTTGTTGCTCAAACTGTTTTCAGCTTTAGCCACTGGAGCTCTTGCGGTGGTTTGTCAGGTTTCTTTCCTGAAAAATTACTTCCCCACACTCCATAGTGTGCTCTTTGGAGGAGTCACTACGTAGCCATGCCTGAGCAGTGGGGGTATGCGCCCTCTCCTCGAAGGTGGAGTGTCTCCAGAAATTATTTGTGATTTTCTACACATTTATCTGTTCTCCCCATTTATTTCATACTTTGAGTAGAACCCAATACGAGGCTATTTATTTTGTTGCTCAAACTGTTTTCAGCTTTAGCCACTGGAGCTCTTTCTGTTGACTCCTGTGTCCCTTTCACATACTCCCATCAGTGGAAGGGTTTGTTTTCTTGGCACTACAAGATGCTCCAGGCTCATCTTGTATATTTCTTGCCCTGATACTAGAATCATCTCAGGATTCTTTTTGAAAGTTTAAATTTTCTGCAAGTCTACAAATTATTTCAAAATTTAAAATATGCGAATCACTACGTTTTTTGTTTTGTTTTTTTGGAAAGCTATCTGACATGTATTGAAGTCCTGTAGGCCACAAATATAAAAACACAAGTGCAGTAAAGATGGATCTTTAAGGGCTGGCCCGGTGGCGCACTGGAGAGTGCACCGCTTGGGAATGTGGCGGCACTCCCGCCGAGGGTTCGGATCCCATGTGGAGACCGGTTCCCGCTCACTGGCTGAGCGCGGTGCAGGCGCAACACCGAGGGTTGCGATCCCGTTGCTGGTCCCCGGTACGGGCGCGACACTGAGGGTTGCGATCCCGTTACCGGTCAGTAAAAAAGACAAAAAGGTAAAAAAAAAAAAAGATGGATCTTTAAGGTTTATTACAGCACTGTTGGGAGCAACAAAAAAATGAAACCAAGTGAGTTCCTGTCAACGGGGGGTGGCTGACTCAGTTGAGGTGCATCTACCACCTCGTGAAGCAACTGGAAAGCATGAGATAGCAATGTCCATGAGGGGTTGCCCAAAGTGCAAAAGAGTGGCTAAAAGAAAACCTCTTTTTTACCAATGACCCAGCACGCCCTATTGATTGACATATGTTGGTAGGAGCAAGGGTAAGATGGAGCAGTACATACCCCAAGGGCTTGGCAGTAACTGGGAGGAAAGGGTTATGCAAAAAGCAGAAGGAAACCGCCTTCTTATGATGCAGCATCCATTGGCAGAGAGAGGCAATCTGAGTACCAAAATGAGTACTCAAGGCCCTAGGGTCTTGGGTGACTTTTCCTTCCTTCCTTACATTTTTCTTTTGCTTGTGTTACTCTTTATACACACAAACAAAAAAACATGAATTTTTAAAAATGCATATTGCATAAGACAGATTAATCTACTCAAAATTTAATTGGTAAAATTTTATTAAAACTTTTCAACCTCAAAATTCCCCTTTGGGAAGTTCTACAGAAATAAGAAGCACCAAAACATCTAAGGATATACGTTCAACCAAAGGAAGCCACTGATTAAACTCTGGGACCCCATCCCGTGGAATATGAGACAAGTGATAAAAGAATGAGGTAGACGGGAACGTACCCACACTGGGAGATCAGCATCCTACTGTGATGGGAGAGAAATTTTAACATCGGTCATCTCAGGGGGCTGAGAGTAGAGGAAAAAGTAAAAGGCTTTTCTTTATAGGCTTCTCAGTTCATCTTATGACCACCTGGGCATACTTTTATAATTAAATAAACAATAAAATCCATATAGAATTTGAAAAACAAACCACCACCACTACCAGGAGTCTTACAAGGGGTCTTCAGAAAGTTCATGGAAAGATTTGTCTTATGTCATTTCCACCTTTCCACAAACTTTCTAAAGTAACCTCGTAACTATAACTAACGCAGATTTCTGTAAATTGGATCTGACTTTTCTGATTCCCTCACTTAAAATCTCAGAGACTCCATGTCTGTGATGCCCTAACACCTTCTGGCAAAACTGGAAATTAAATTCATCTGTACCAGGCCCTCTGGACAGCAGGGCTCTGCAAGACACAGCCCTGGTCCCTGGGTCGGGGGGGGGGGGACATTCCAATTCAGCCAGTGCCCAGCCAACGCGGGCCACGTGACTCAAACCTAGGAGCTGCAGGGGCCAAGCATACAGCCAGCATAGAGGGGAACAGTTGTCACAGTACTGACTCACAGAGCTGTGAGTGGCTGAAACCACAGGCTCAGGTGCTCCCAGCTGAGAGCAACCACAAACAATTAATACACCACAAACTTTGTAATGGAATTTGGGGGGCCCTGAGGCTTCCCAGTTTAACATAAACAGGGAGGGGATGTGGCAGGCCCCACTCTAGGGCTCAAAGGCCACGTGGAATGAACTGCTCCCTCACACTCCTCCCAGGGTTCAATGACACCACACACACCCTTCCTTGTGCTGATCCACCCAAACCTCCCATCCACCCCTCCACCCCACCTCTTTTAGCCTAAGCAGCATCTGAGGGCTTAGAAAGGTCTCTGTTCACCTCACCCCACCTTAGGTCCAGGGAGCCCCCCCAAACTCCTCAGCAGCTTCAACCTCACAGCACCTGCCTGAGCCCGTGCACATGCCACCCCAGCTGCCCAAGTCCCGAGCTCGTTCCCACCTCTGTGCCCCTGCTCAATTCACCCTCTCCCACCCCTGCCTCAACAGGGCCTTCTGAATGGAGCAATGGGAGCAGGAGGTAACTGGTGTCCAGGGACCATACTTAGTTATCAAGGCAAGGCCCAGGTTGGTGGGCCAGCATAATTGCAGGCTGGGCCCTGGTCTGAAATGAGTGTCTTTATTGCTTGTACCGTACAAATATGAGGAACAGGGAAAGGCAAGTGGGAATGAGGGGGAAATTGTCAGATAAACAACATACACACACAAAAAGGAGAAAAGAACCCCCACCCACCCAAACCAACCCTCACCCCACAATGCCCTTCTGTGAACTGCCTAGTACAGGAGGTGGGGTGGGGAGATCAAAATCACAAAAACTAAATTTCAAACACCCAGAGATGTTTGGGGGAGGGGAGGAGAGATGTGGGCAGGGCAGCAAGGGAGGGGCTCCCAGGTGGGGCTCCTCCCACTGGGTCAGCACCCCGCCCCCCACGAGGTGAAGTGCTCAGGCCAAGGATGGGGGCCCGAGCCCACACACGCCACACACACTGGAGGACTCAGACACACTGCCCTCCCACACACATACCCGACACACATGCACAAACACACACCCATGTGCCTCTGCATCCCAGACACACAAGGATGCCCACTGACACATGTGTACCCACAGCACTGACACGGACTCGCGTCACGTTCACCTTAAGGCTGCAGAACGTGGGACCCTGGAGAAGGGGAGGGAGTGAGGCAACCTGGGAGCCTCCTTTCTCAGAGGCTCCCCGTACCCCAATACGTACCAGAGACGCCCACCCCTTCCCTAACCCAAGTCCATGGGGCCCAATACTGTCTCGGTGTGAGATGTGTAACAGCCGAGGCTGGTGCCCCTCCGCCCCAGGCAGAGAGAAGGGCGTTACCCAAGCCCCATCCTCCTGGGCCAGGGCCAGGGCCGGGCCCTGGATCCAGCAGGAGGCAAGGCCAGCTGGAAGGAAGTCCTGGTAAGGCACGGGGCTGGGGGCCGGGCTGGCTAGCCCTCAAATGTTCCTCCTGCCTTGTCCACAGGGTAAGGAGAGCAGCTTGGGGGTGAGGTGGGGAGGCAGGGCCCACCTCCGAGCCCCTCTTCGTTCCCCACAATGCAGATCCGAGGACCTGGCCCCATTCACAAGGGAGCCCTAACGTCCTCATGCCTTAGCTTCCAAAAGCCCCCACCTGTCCCTGGACATTATTGCTTTTCTGCCCCCATGGCAGGGGGAGGGCAGGGATCAGACTGCCCCATGCCAGGCCACTCTGAGCCTAGGCAACAGGGGGTGGAAGGCAGCACCAGGGCACTGTCCGCTGGGCGACATGTCCCAGCAGAACGCAGCCTCCATCCAGAAGCAGCAGCATAAGCGGGCTGCCTGCCGGGTGCCTGGCCAGAAATTCAGGCAGGCCCACAGCTTCATGCTTCACCCGTCACTGGGGCTTGTGTTGATTAAAAACCCGAATCTCTCCATCCACACAACAGCCCGGTCCTGGGGCAGGAGGCAGAGAATTGCCCAGAGGTGAGGCTGGAGGCAAGGGCTGCTGGGACCGCTGAGGTGAGTTTGGGAGAGGACTAAAGAAGGAACTGGAAATGGGGGTGGGGAGGTGAGGGATGGAAAAACAAACCAAAAAGGCAAAATAAAAAGTTAAAAAAAAAAAAAGCCACCCGAGCGGTGGATGGCAGCCGAGCGTGCGTCCTGTGGCGGCAGGCAGGCTGCTCACTCGCGGATGCTGGCTGAGTAGGAGAACTGGGGGAAGTGGGTCCGCTGGTCCAGCTCTAGAGAGCCCAGGCTGTCATCTGCAGAGGTTGGGTGGAGGCACATTGGGGAGGACTGGCCTAGAGGGCCCAGGCACCCTTCCCATACTCCCTGGAGAACCAGCCACAGGCAGAACTACAGTAGACCACAGTAGGAACCCCCACCAGTGGAGGCTGCTCACAAGTGAGACAGGAAGGTTCAGCAGCTTCCTCCCTGATAGAGCCCCCTCAGCACCGTCCCCACTCCCCAGGCTGCAGCCCTGGCCCATCCACCTGCAGCCTGCTCGCTTAGCCTCCCCAGCCACCACCATGGTCTAGCCCAGACCTCCAACTCATCCTCCACATGCAGCCATGGAGGGAACTTTCTAAAGCCCTAAGGCAACCCCATCCCTCTCTGCACAAAACCCTTCCATGGCTCCCCATGCAGGAAATCCCCACTACTCCCAGTGGCCCCCAAGATCCTCTCCTCCCCCATCTATTCTGACTGCTGCCTGTTCCTTGACCATGCAATGCTTTCTCCCATTTCTGGCATCCCATCTGCCATCCCTTCTGCCAGGAATGCATCTCACTAATATGTTTGTTTCCTCCTCCAGGAGGCCTCCCTCACCCACAGGCCACATTAGACATTTCCTCTGGGATTCTCCAGTCCCTGGGCTCCTACACCCTAGCCCTTACCACTCTGGACTCTCACCCCATCTGGACTGGGCGGTCCCTGAGGGCAGGGCCCAGGGCAGACTTGGTCACTGCAGCACACTCCCCAGCATAACCCAGCCCTGGGCTGGATTCAGAGAAAGAACTCAAACAACTGAAGAGGTAATGAACCAGTCTAGCCCCAAAGACCCAGGCTCTCTCCTACCCAGAGCTCTGGAATGTACTGTAGCCAATGGTTCCTGGTAAGCCTCTCCAGGTCCAAAGAAGACCAATAGCAAAAGGCCCTGTGAGTAGATCTTAGGGCAAACTGTCCAGATACGGAGAGCGTGGCCTATGAGGATCTTCCTCGAGAGCTGGGTCAAGAGCAGATCCCATCCCTCCACTACCCAGCCAGGCCCGCCAGGCCAGGGGGCCCTAGACACTCACAGCGGTCCGGGGGTGTGATTGTGATGGACTGGGCGGTGAATTCATCATCGAAGTACCTTGTATCAACCTCAGATGTGACCTGAGGCTTGAAGGGTGGCAGGAGCTACAGAGAGAAGAACCCTGACTCAGGGACCCTGAGGACAAGAGGCTTTGACCAAGGTCACTAACGAGCAGACCAGGCCCTTGGGAGCTCTTGTTGGGTCAGGTAGTGGGGGCTCACCTTCTTCTGTACCACGTCCTGCCAGTTGATGCTGAGGAAGAACCTGTGCTCCATGACCTCCTTGGCATCGCTGGGCCCCCCACCGAGCCTGGGCAGAGACTGCCATCAGCGCCCGCCTCCCGGAGCAGCCAGGTTCTGGGAGACGGGCTCTTGGTACAGATGGGCCTAAGCTGTGACATGCAGGCTCTGCACAGCCTTTCATGATTCTGTCCTGGCCACAAACCACCACTGCACTCAGGAAGAAACGAAGGCCCAGGGAGGGGAGGTTCCATGCCCAAGGTTGGAGCCAGGGAGACTGCAAACTGGAGCCACGTGGCCTCACAGCCTGCCCTCACCCCGAGTCCGGAAAGGGAGCTAACCAGGTGGGCTTGGCAGATGGCAGGTTCACATCCTACCACATACAACTTGGCACCCCTAGACCTGGCAAAGGACTGCTCTGTTCCTCAGTGTCCTCATAAAACAAGGCAGTGCAGGGAGAGTGCCAGCAATGGCCTGGCCCCAAGGGAGCTGTCCCTAAGTGCCAGCTGTGGGGATTATCAGGGTCTGTGCAGGGACAACACAGTGTGCTTGTAGACACTGCCCCCTCCAGGCCCAGCGGACAGTGTCAACAGGTTGCACTGATCTGGGTCAGGCAGAGGCCGGCCCTCACCTTTGCTTGGGGTCCTTCTTAAGCAGCCCAGCAAGCAGGGACTTGGCCTCGGGGCTGAGTGTGCGCGGGAAGCGGATCTCTTCCATGAGGATGAGCTCGAAGAGGCGCTCGTGGTCCTGGTTGTAGAAGGGCAGGCGGCCACACATCATCTCGTACATGACCACACCCAGCCCCCACCAGTCCACAGCCCGACCATAGTCATTGTCCTCCAGCACCTGAGGAGAGAAGGGCAATGAGAGCCAGGCCCGTGGCCCCTGAGGCTGGGGAGCGCCTGTAGGGAACTACAGTCCTGCCCCTGAGGGTCTGCGCGAGGCACACACACAGCTGTGAGGGTCCCCTCCACCCTTAGCCTCACACGCTCCTGTGTCCCCCAGCCCCAGAAACCTCAGGCGCCAGGTACTCCGGGGTCCCACAGAAGGTTTTCATGGTAGCCCCATCACTGATGCCCTCCTTGCACAGGCCAAAGTCAGTAATCTTGATATGGCCATCTTTGTCCAGCATGAGGTTTTCCAGCTGTAGGGAGAGTCAATGTTTCAGGGACATGTCCCCCCAGGGCTTCCCACCGCCCAAGCCCTTCATCCCAGTGGCCCGGGCTGGCAGCTGTTATGCCAGGAGCTGCTGGGCATTACCTCCCCCAAGCCAGGCTGGCCCACAGCACACGCAGCATGGTTAAGGTTAAGTCTTTGAGGGCCAGCCCATGGCTCACTTGGGAGAGTATGGTGCTGATAACACCAAGGCCAAGGGTTCAGATCCCTATATAGGAATGTCCGCTAAGCTCACTTCGGAGAGCGTGGTGCTGACAACACCAAGTCAAGGGTTACAATCCCCTTACCGGTCATCTTTAAAAAAAAAAAAAGGTTAAGTCTTCACCCTCTGAGGCTTAGAGAAAGGCCAGACCTGATATGTTCCTGCACTCTAGCCATGCCTCAGGATAGCTGAGAAACAGCCAGGAAGGGGAAGGTGGGAGCCAGGCCCTGCCCCAGCCTGCTGCCCCCACCGTGAGCAGCAGTTTCTTAAGTTTGGATGTGAGGGAACTCTCCTTCCTGTTTTTTTCTAAATTTTTTTCCTTTTAATTATGAAATATACACCAGGAAAGAGTACAAAACATAAAACACAAATGGGTAATTTAGTTAAGGCCTTTGTGTAACCTCTACCAGGTTGAGAAATAACACTAGCAGCCCCCTATGTGCCCCTCCCAGTTGTTAAGGACCTCCCTACCCTCCACTGGGAAGTAACTTTTATTATTTTTTTGGCAGCTGGACAGAACAGGGATCCAAACCCATGATCTTGGTATTATAAGACTATACTCTAACCAACTGAGCTAACCAGCCAGCCCATGGAAGTAACTTTTGCTTTTCTTTACAGTTTTTACCAGCTATGTATACACCTGTAAACAATATTGCATTCATACCTGTTCTGGCTTTTCCCCCTCAACATCATTAGCCTATGTGTCCACGTTTGTGAGTAGCTGTGCTGTGTTCTCTTCACCTGCTGTGTAGAATCCCAGTGTGGGACCACACACCACAATGTACTTTACCCATTCTCTGACAGGACATTTGGGTTGCTTCCAGTTTGGGCTAGTGTGAATAGTGCTGCTCTGAGCATGTGTGTACACATTCTGAGGAAAACACATGTCCCTGCTTCTGTTGTACACACAGCTAGAGCAGACGGCTGGCACTCAGCTTTGCTGGACATGCCAAACTATCTTCTAAAGGGCTTGCGCCAATTTACACCCCCACCAGCAGCCTAGGAGGCTCAGAAAGGTCCCTCCCTACAGAACCACGACCCTGGACCTTGGCAGGGAGTTTGGCATATAAGGCAAAGGGCCTGGGCCCAGCCTTCCTAGTGTGAGTCCCATGTGTGCACCATGGGCCAGCCTGGACCCTCTGTGTGCTTGTGCCACATACTCCAGCCCACCCCAGACTGCACGCTAACCTTGATGTCACGGTATACCACATCCCGCGAGTGCAAGTACTCAAGAGCGGACACAATCTCTGCGCCATAAAATCGGGCCCGCTCCTCTGTGAAGACACGCTCCCGGGACAGGTGGAAGAACAACTGCCAGAGGAAGGGGTGTGGAGAGGAGATCAGACCCCTGACCAGAGGAGGGAAGGACAGGGGCCATGGCCCACACCCCACCCACCTGCCCTCACCTTCGCAGCCCGTGGTCCCCAGCCCAGGGACACAGTGACACCTGCTCCATGAACTGGCAAGTGTCAGCAAGAGGGACCGAGTGAGGGGCAGTAAATAGAGAAGAGCTCACATGAGGAGCAAGGGACAGCCAGTAGGTGCCAACGAGACAGTAAGGGAGGGATGGCATGAGGGGATCAGTGAGTGAGGGAGTGACAGCAAGGAAGCAAAGAGGAACACAAATCATAAGCAAATGACAAGAAGCTGTGAGTGAGATCAAATCAGACAGATGAAGCAAACAAATGACCACACTCCAGTGAGTTACATCTGTGTACACAGAGAAGGGCATGAGAGACGAGTGGGTGACAGAAGTGAGTGTGAGCAACTCAGTGACAGTGAGTGGCTGAAGTTATATGCATCAGAGAACATGGGGAAAACGGGGTGCCGTGGGCTTTAACCCTCACATGCTTTCTCTGGAGCCTTTAAGAACACACTACCTGGTGCGGTCAGCCAACCCATGGCCCTCCACACCTCTCTGGACCTGGGTTTGGGCCCTACCCCACCAACACCCTAGCTGTGTGAACGTGGGCAAGCCACTTAACCTCTCTGAGCCTCAGTTCCCCTACCTGCAAAATGGGAGATGCTCCTGCCTGCCTCAAGGGGGATGGGGAGAGTGGAAGAGGATGACATTCAGTAAGTCTCCCTCCACCTCCCATCCATCTCACACAGTTCTTCTCCACCTCCTCCCACACTACAGAAGGACACACCCAGACGGTGAGGCTGGGGCAGCTGCGCTCACCTCCCCACCGTTGGCATACTCCATCACGAAACACAGGCGGTCGTGGGTCTGGAAGGCATACTTCAGTGCCTGTGGAAAGGAAGGTGCCAGGGTGGGAGGAGGGAAGGAGGAGGAGCGACACTGCTCATTCTGCACACACACTCCCTACCGGGGCCTGGGCTGCAGGAGTCAGGTAGATGGTCTTCAAATCGGCTTCACCTTTTGGGGGATGTGAGTGAACTCATGTCTCGGAGGGCAGGGAAAGGGTGACTGTGCTGAACCACCTTGTCCTCTGCCATCACCAGGCACAGCCAGGGAAGAATGTATGTTCTGAGTAACCACAGCTGTTTTACTTCGCTCTTCCTCTTGTCTTAAAAGTAAAATGTGTCAAACACACACACACAGTGATGTATATGCTATGGCTAGGAGTGGCGATGGCTTGGGAGCCGACTCCAAAGACAGGATGGACAAGCTGTCAGCCAACAAACAGTAGTTCTCAAATTGTGCTCTAAGGAGCCCTGGAGAGAGTTCCTCAGAGACACTTTGGGTGACCCCTCCACACAAAACAACTCTACTGTTCTGTGTCTTCTACACTGAGGTAACTCATGATTCCATCTGAACAGGTGCTATGGCTTAATAGGACATCTGGAGAGCAACTAAGCTAAAGAAATGACACATAAGCCATCCTCAACCTAGTCCATTTAACTGTTGGCCTCTGGCCTTGACGGAGACTGTGGCCCAAAGAGGTATCTACTCAGCCAAGTTGACAGGCAACACAATGATAACACATCTACCTCTATGATTACATCTTAAAACAAAAACAAAAACTAATGTTCCCCCTTTGACCAACTGGGCTAAGTGCCTCTAACTCACAGCAGCCATCTTCTCCTGGGGCCATCTTGTAATGTGATATCTTCACTTGGCTGAAGCGCCAACATGAAGCCACAGTCTATGAAGAAGCTGCTACCCCTGGTGTCTTGGTTCAGGTGATTTGGAGAGCACAGCAACGCCTTGCCCTGCTCACCTGGTCTACACCAAGGTTGTGCTTTGTAGAGGCAGGTTTAGGCTCCTTCCCTGAACTCTGCTCAAAGGAGCTAGCCTGGAGGCCCCACGTTGCCTGAGAAGGGGAGTTTGACTCACAGTGAGGAATGGGTGCCTGGTGTTCTGGAGGACCCGGCTCTCGGTAACTGTGTGAGCAACTTCATCCTGCAGACAGAGAACATGGGTGAGGGGCTGGTGGGCAATACCATGCCTGCCCATCTCACGCTGTCCTTAGGGACAGGGGAGCAATGTCTTGGGGAAATGCAATTCCATTCCTAGCCATAAATGCAGAAAGAAAGACAGGAGTAGAACATTACCATGTATAAGCCCTAACTAAATAATGGACTCGGACAAGGATAATCAGTGACTTTCTCAAAACCACAAAGTGAAAAGTCGATGGGGACTTTACAATGGAGGGATCAGGCTGCCACTACCTGAACCCACGGGCCAATTATAACACCCCTAAGGGGAAATAAGCAGACATTATGAGACCCCTGAGGTGCTGCCACAGGATGTAGGAAACACCACCTACAAAGTATCCTCATCCAAAGAAGGAACTGGATCTAATTAAGACTCTAGACTGTAGAACGGTGCTTCACAGGGTGTGGGCCTCACACTGGCAGCATCAGCATTGCCTGGGAACTTATAGAAATGCAAACTCTCAGGCCCCACCCCAGACCCACTGAGCCAAAAACCCGGGTAGGCCCAGTCTGTCTTACAAGCCCTCTGGGCAACTCGAACACAAGCAGCAGAAACACCAAACCACCACCAGTGTACAAAAATCCTCAACCACCTGTAGTAACTTGGACGCTGGCTCTCCCCTGGGGCAAGTTTATCCCCAGGGGACACTGGAAATGTCTAAAATAATTTTTGATTGTCACACCTGAGGGGAGGGGCGGTGCTGCTACTAGCTTTAGTGGGTAGAGGCCAGGGATGCTGCTAAACATCCCACAACGTACAGGACAATCCCCCAGAATAAAGAATGATCTGGCCCAAAATGTCAAGAGTGCTGAGGCTGAGAAACCCTACCTTGGACCAGTTACATCAGAAATTAACTGTTAATCACGCTGGATTGATCATAGCACCATATGATTATATTCTTTAAAATCCTTATCTGTTAAGATACATATTTAAGTATGTACACGTGAAAAGATATGTCTAGAATATGCCTTAAAATACTCCAGAACAATCATATACATTGTATATTGACAAAATAAAAATTTAACGGGAAAAAAAAAACCATTTTCAGATAAACAAAAAAAATAAATAAATAAAAGGTTTTCAATACTGGGTAAAAAAAAAAAAAAAAAAAACCCCCAGAACAAAAAAAGGGAGGGGAGGGCACAGCTAATGACACAAGACTAACTAATGCTGATAATTGCTGAAACTGGATGATGGCCACATGAGACTCTATTTTTCTTTTTAAAATTTTGTGTGTTTGCAATCTTCCATTATAAAAACCTTAAATAAGGGGAAAAAATAACACTCCATTCCCAGCCCAGCCTCCCCACATGGACTTCAATTCAGGCACTGACAGCAACTGCTGGTGGAGGCCCCAAGGCAGACGCCCTCCATAGGCATCTCCTAGGCCACCAGAGGGAGGGGTGGGGGACTCATTAGCAGGCAGGACAGCCCACTCCTCTATGGGCCTCAGGCTCCTATTCTCTGACTGGGGACTTACAGGACTGAGTCCAAAGGGCATGGGGTTTGTCAGGGATAATAAAACTAAGAAGCAGAAGTTATGGGTAAGACTAAGCAGCAGAAGGCCCCACAAGAGCTCTTAACCATGGCTCCAGACCGTGGCCCCCAGCGAAGCCACTGTTCAGTCCCTGGAGTGCCCACCTTGGCGATGATAACCTCCTTCCGCAGGATCTTCATGGCATAGTAGCGGCCAGTAGCCTTCTCCCGCACCAGGATGACTTTGCCAAAGGTGCCCTTGCCAAGCAGTTTGAGATAGTCAAAGTCATTCATGGTCTGCAGGGGATGGGGAGAGAGTAGGGGCAGACAGAGCCTGGCACATGGCCCGTGGGAGGAAATTTCAACAAAGAAAGACGAAAACCAAAAGACACTATTGCCAAATGCTTAGATTAGGGCAGGAAGGGAGGCTCTGGGCAGCAACTGTTTGTTCTGAAGCAGCCTTCAGACCATGGCTCTCCCAGCACAGGGTCTTGGGAGGGATGGGCCAAGGTCTGACATGGGGGTAGGTGGATCTTCACAATCCCCTAGGATGAAGCTGCAGCAGGTCCACCCAGGGCTGCCCCTCATCCCAGGGGCACAGAGCAGCCCCTGGGGCATCTACAACCTGGAACCAACCCATCCTGTGGGGCAGCCATTAAGTCTCTCAGATGGACCCCTGTGCATGTCATACAGAAATCAAGGAGGACAGGGCCAGTATTGGGAGTGGTGGCCACTTGCAGCTGGCAGCCCCTGGCTACCAGCCCCCAGCACTTACCACTTTGGCTCGTGCCTTGCTGACTGCCACTTCCATCTCCTCAGCCGCAGAGGAATCACTGGGGGAGCCACACTTGTAGTCCATGGGGTCCTCACCTGGGCCCTGCTGCTTGAGGCTGTTCGCAACCATCTGGATGGCCCGCATCCACTCCTCCCTGTGTGGGGACAGACATGCATCTTGAGTCCCAGGGAGCCAGATTCCTGGGCCTCAGGGCTGGAGGGCTGAGTGCACCTCCCAGCCCACGTCCAGCCCTCCAATGGGCAAGCAAATGACCAGACAGCTTTGGGCATTTGGGCGAGATCTATCTCAGCCACTGAGAACTGATGGGACTTGACTGAAATTTCACAGACTTCTGGCTGAGGTGGGTGGGAGAGAGTAAGAGTGGAATAGGGAGAAAGATCATCCATTTCCCAGAAGTGGCCTGGCCTGAGACCACCTGAAGCCAGGCAGCAGTGAAAGCATCAAAGAGGGGAGACCATCCTTCTTCACAGCCCCTTGAAAATGAGCCGCCACCCTGAGCCTCGAATGAGGAAGAGACAGTGTTCCTCTGAATTCCCTCAGAACAAATGACAAGCTCAAGTTTACAGGTCACCAATGTTTTGTCAAGGAAAACCAAGAGTAAAAGGAAGCATTTATTAACCAAAGCAGCTTAAGATCTTATAAGGCAAGAGCTGGCTGACATGACTCCCTGAAGAGGACATTATGCCAGGAGCAGGAGAGGGCATGGCAGGTTCTAGTGGGCCAGGGATGTGAAAGAAAAGGTGGGGGACTGGAAGCAGGACCCAGCAAAAGGGAGCCTGGTTTAAGGACAATAAAATAGTCCTGTCACTCATAATTTAGAACTTGCTAGGAAAGAATTCTGATACTTGCAAACTGTTCTATCTAATAAGAGAAAATGACCAGAAACCAAAAAGAAAAACAATTAGGCAAAATGATACTAAATTGTCCATATCCCATTTTGACCCCCCACACAGGAATTCTAGGGGCCCCAGCCAATACATTTTTTTTTTTTGGAGGGGGGAGGCTGGCTGGTACAGGAATAACCTAACACATTTTGAACCCTCCGTGTATATTGCTTGTGTCTAAAAAACAGCCACATGACCAGTGGGAAAAATCCAATGTTCAATAAGAATGAAAAAATTCAAAGAACACAAGTAGGGAAACTCCCAAATCCCAGTGATTTAAATAAGCTGCAGTGAGTGCAGCCAACTCTGATGGGAGCCAAGAACAGGCCAAACCCTTCACACGCACCTTCCAGAATCGCCCCTGCCCTGGCGGGCAATCGTTACTGTTCCCATGCTGCTGAGGCACGGAGGCCCCTACCCAAGGGAACAAGCATCTAGGACTGGGCTTCAAAGTCCAAGTCTGGTCCAGCTGCTGAGCTGTGCTCCTCCCGAGCCTCCATTTCCTCACCTATCGCACAAACTACTTCTATTTCCACCAGTCCTATGAAGCACATTTTCCCATATTCTGATACTACCAGAATACAGATGCATCTCACAGTTGGTAGACTACCTTGACTTAATTGGGCTCTGCTTTTTCTTGATATTATATAAAATAACAGTGTCTTTCAGATGATGGCATTTTGGATTCACTGAAACATACCAGCAGTGCTTAACACACGGGGTTGATGTGAGGCAGACAGAATGCACGTGAAACATCTATGCAATGAGATATTCTGCAGCTGAGAAAGAACGAGGCAAGTCTATTCCAACATGGAATGATGTGAGACATCTTAAGTGAAAAGAGGAAGGAGTGGACAGTGTAGAGCTCTGTGCTTCTAGTTAGAAAATAAAGAGATTTCTGCACACACATGCTCACCATAAGCACATACATCTCCGGAAGAGCAGTCATAGCTATGGAGCCCTGGCTGCCTCCAAGGAGGGGAACTGGGAGTCAGGAACTGTCCCCCTTTAATAACAAACACGCACAGAGCACTCATTATTAACCATCCCCTCCTTCCGCATTATAAAGAAAGAAACTGAGGCACAGATTAAGAAACCAAATTCAAGAAAAACACAGCAGTTGCTCCAAGCCCGGTAGCTGGGATCACAAAGGGTCTATAGCCTTTCCCACAGCCCACAGGCAGGACACTTCTTGCTTAGCTCCGTAGCTTGCTGAACCAAGCAGCAACTAAGCTCAGAGGTCCCAGTTTATGCATGAGAGGCTCTACCTTCTCAAACTGGCCTCATTCACCCGAGATCATGCTCTGTAAGACAGATGGGTGAATGTCATATCATGCTTTGTAAGAAAGATGCATAAACATCAAGTGGTGGCACACTGCTTCTTACCACCCGACTAGAGTCTGGGGTCCCCATAACCCATATATGTCCACCCCATGAGTGCAGGGATCTCCATCTGCTTTGAATGTGGTGTGCCCCAGGACCTGTGACAGGCACTTGGTAGTTATTTGGGTAATGAATGAGCAAGGCAGCCAAAGTCCACGTGGCCCCAGAACCCGTGCACACCCAGGTGGAGCACACAGTAAGGCTGGTGTACACCCAGGCAGAGCCCGCTGGCCTCTTCCCTCCCTGACCCAATGCCTCAAGCGATATGCTTTATCAGACCCATAGCTATCCTCTTACTTCTCTTAGAAATTTTTATTTACTTTTAAAAGTTCTATAATATTTCAAATAACCTACTTTTTTAAAAGGCAGACTGTTTAAATTTTTCCTTTTTTTTTTTAAAGACTAAGATCATAGAAAATGTTTTCTGACAACATTAACAGAAGGAAATTTAGAAAACTTACAAATGTGTGCAAATTAAACTACACTCTCCTAAATAAACAATGAGTAAAAAGAAAAATCAGAGAAATTAGAGAGTACTTTGAGATAAAGATCAGAGCACAACATATAAAAATTTACAGGATGCAGGCCTCATGCAGTGCTTAGAGGAAAATTTATACCTGTAAATACCTATATTGAAAATGAGAAAAATCTCAAACCAGTAATATAAATTTGTACCTTAAGAAAATAGAAAAAGTAGAGCAAACTAAACTAAAAGCAAATATAAGTAGGAAATAACAAAGAGTACAACAGAAATATATATGAAATAGGGAATTAAAAAACAATAAAGAAAAGCTACAAAACCAAAAGTTAATTCTTTAAAAAGATAACAAAATTTGCAAGCCTTTACCTAGACTGACCAAGAAAAAAGAAAGAAGACCAAAACTACTAAAATCAGATAAAGTAGGGGCATTATTACATTGTCAATATGGCTTTTTTTGGTAGTAATATTTAGGTTCTTTTTCTCATTTGCATTTTTGTTCTACCAGTGGGTTTTGTTCTTTCTTGTGTACTCATGGTAGTGATTATTGTTTTTCAGATTCCAGATGCAGGATTTCCTTGAGGATTTCTTATAGGGCTGGTCATGCGGTGGTGAACTCCTGCAGCTTTTGTTCATCTGGAAAATATACTATTTTTCCTTCATTTCTGAAGGATAGCCTTGCTGGGTATAGTATTCTTGGCTGGCAGTTTTTTTCTTTTAGTATTTTGAATATATCATCCCATTTTCTTCTGGCCCGTAGAGTTTCTGCTGAGATGTCTGCTGTTAGCCTGACAGAGATTCCCTTACAGGTGACTTGATGCTTTTCTTTTGCTTCTTTTAAGATTCTCTCTGTCTTTGAGCTTTGCCAGTTTGACTATAATGTGTCTTGGAGAGGATCTTTTTGAGTTGAATCTGTTTGGGGATCTTTGAGCTTCCTGGATCTGAAGGTCTCTCCCTATATCTGGGAAATTTTCTGTTATTATTTCAGTGAATAGGTTTTCCATGCCTTTTCTTTTCTCCTCCCCTTCTGGAACACCCATGATTTGAATATGCGCTTAAGGTTGTCTGCTAGATCTCTTAGATTTTCATTTTATAAAATTCTTTTTCCGTTTTTTTGTCCACCTGGGTTATTTCAAAAAGACTATCTTCAAGATCAGAAATTCTTTTGTCTGCTTGTTCTAGCCTGCTACTTAAGCTATCAGTTATGCTTTTAATTTCGTTGAGAGTGAATCTTTCAGTTCCATGAGTTCTGCTACATTCTTTTTTAAGGTATTGATCTCTTTGTAAATTTTCCCCTTCATATCCAGGATTTTTTTTTTTTTTTTTAAAGATGACTGGTAAGGGGATCTTAACCCTTGACTTGGTGTTGTCAGCACCACAGTCTTCCAAGTGAGCTAACCGGCCATCCCTATGTAGGGATCCGAACCGTGGCCTTGGTGTTATCAGCACCGCACTCTCCCAAGTGAGCCACGGGCCAGCCCCACATCCTGGATTTTTTTTCTCATTTCATTATGTTGTCTGAGTCTTCTCACATCTCAGTGACTTTTCTTAAGACTGTTGCTTAGCATTTCTTTTCAGTCATTTCAAGAGTTTCCTGCTCTATAGGGTCCGGTATTTAAGAATTACTGTATTCCTTTGGTGGTGTCATATTTTCTTGGGTTTTTGTATTTCTAGTATCTTTACATTGATGTCTGCTCATCTGGAAGAGCAGTTGCTTCTTTTATTACTCTGGAGTGGGCCTTGAGGAGAGAGACATCCTCTTTTTCTAGTCTCTGCTGGTGACTCTCCTTGTGTCCATACAGTTGAGTGTCCAGTGGGATGCGTGCATGGTGGCTGTGGCTGCTGCTTTGGCATTGAGCCACTTTTATGGCAGCTGTGGTTGTGCTTGTGGTAGTGGCTGTGGTGGGCTGCCCACACAGAAGTGGTTTGATCGGCATGCTCTCTAGCCTGCATTCAGACAGTGGGTACTGCCCTAGGCTCCTTGCCTAGGACCCCTGGTATGCTCTCTTGACTACTTCCAGTAGGAGGAGGCTGAGGCTCACAGCTCCTTGCCTAGGACCCTAGGCATGCTCTCTTACCTGCTTCCAGGAAGAGGACTTCTCTCAGAAATTTTTAAATGCTAACTTGAGTGTAAGATGGTAGATAGTAAAAAAAATAATAATAATAATAACAGATCTCCTAAGAGACACAGTGAATACATTAAAAAGAAAAATATCTCTCTCTCATATATACAGATCTCAAGAGATTGTCACATGAAAAAAGCAGGTTGCAGACTAAGATGTCCGTGTGACACCATCTAAGTTTACAAAGAGAGGGGTGGAGAGGAGACACAGACAGGCCCTCAACAGTAGCCTGAATACATAAACAACCATGGTGGGCGCATCTACAACCAAGCACCAGAAGGAGGTGGGGGACAGAGGCGGCTACTCTGGAAGGGGATCAGGAGCACAGGCTCCAGAGCCACACCACTGGGGCTCTAATAGCAATTCTGCCACCTGGGTAAACTCACCCCTCTCAGCTTGCTCTGTTCCTCCATGGACTGTGGCTGCTGAGAAGCTGCCTATGAGAGCACTGTGCATGGGGACTGGCACAACTCATAAAAGGTGCTGAAGGCCCTGGGTGGGAGCCTGGACCTATCCCATCCATCCTGGCTCAAGCTGCCCACCACACAGGGGACTGTGGGAACCCACAGGGATGCAGGAAGTTGGTCAGGGGTAACTGGGGCTTTCCCGCTGCCTCACAGACCCCCAATCCTGCTCCAACTGGACTGAGGTTACAAGGTTGCAGCACTCAGAATTCCAGAGGAAAAGCAAGGGCCTCTGTCCAGGATATTCCTCAAGGGTTTGCAACATGGTATCTGGGGCAGAGGGGAGCTCCCAACCCAAGCTGGGGCTTAAGTACCCTCCATTCCCCAGAAGGAGAGCCCCTGAGGAAACCAACCTCCTTCCCTACCAAGAGACATGAGTAGATAAATAACAACACTAAATGGCCAGCTCCACAAACACCTCCTCATCAGATTCTCAAGAGCACAAGAGGGGAGAGGCAGCATTTCTGATGTGGAAACTGAGGCATGTGGAGGAGGAGTCACCTGTGAAGTTCACATGGCAGGGACTCATGCTCAAGCACAACCCGCTCCTCACTGGCACCATGCCACCTTTCCCTGTGCAGGGGATCTGAGTTTCAGACTCAGGAGAAGCTGGTAAGAGCTACGGCCTCGACTCCCTAACAAAGCCCAGGAGAACCAAGCAGGGACACTCTCTGGGAAAGGTTCATGGACCAAGGGACCCATGTCATGCAGCCCAGGAGCCTCCCCTCAGAAGTTGTGATCTGAACCACCTTTCAGAGAGGGACTTCCCCCACTAAACAACAGTACTGCTAATGCCTCTGACCTACAGATGCCAGCCCCTGTTGCACTTGATGTGAAGTAACTCCTTTAATCTTCCCAACAACCCCTGAGCAGTAGGTACTATTATTCACTTCATTCTGTAAATGAGGAGACTGAGGCACAGAGGAGCTGACATTTGCCCAACTTACACAGCCAGCAAGCAGAGGCCCAGGGACACAAGCCCAGGCATTCCCACTGCCCCCAGGAGCACTTCCCCATCAGGGGTGATTTCTGGAACCTTCTCATCCCTCACTTGGGTTCTAGGGCCAGGGAAGGGACAGGTGGGGGAGCCACGTATGCCCAAGCAACACTAGCCATGGCACAATGCTGCAAGTGGCAAAGGCTCAAGAGCCAGGAGCCCAAGGCCTGGACCTCAGCCCTATTGCACACTAGCTGTGTGACCCTCAATAGCCTGACTGCTCCAGTCTGTTTACCTCCCACATAAACTGGGGATCACACTGTGGTTGACAACACAGACTCTGGAACCAATGGCCTGGGCATAAATCCTAGCTCTACCTCTTTCTGCAGGCAACACTGAGCAGGTCATTTGATTTTCCTGTGCCTCAGTGGGCTGACTCACAAAGTGGGCACTAGACAGTCATGAAAGGGTAAAATGAGATGCTGGATATAATGTGCTCAGAGCACTGCCTGGCACAGAGTAAGTACCTCAGAGGGGTGTCATGAGCATTCACCGAGCCAACCAATATTTACTGAGTGCCTTCTGTAAGCCAGGTCTTGCTCTGGGCACTGAGGATGCTGCAGGGAATAAGCCCCATTGAAGTTCATGGCCTAACAGGGAAGACAAACATATGAAAGTCCTAAAGCAGGGACCAGAGAGGGAAGCCCCTTCTCAAAGCGTGGACAGGGAAGGCCTCTCTGAGGAAATGGCATTTATTTATTCATTTTTTAAAAATTTTATTTTGGCAGCTGGCCAGTACAGGGATCCGAACCTGGGACCTTGGTGTTATAAGGCTGTGCTGTAACCAACTGAGCTAACCAGCCAGCCCCGGAGATGGCATTTAAACAAGAACCTGAAGGATATCACTGGAACATGGACCATCCCCAGTGCCCAGAACAGGAACTTGGCACATGGCTGTGGAATCAATGAAACAGAGGGAAGGAGGTAGCCACACAGAGGGCTAGGAGGAAAAGGAATTCAGGCAGGAGGAACAGCAGAGCGAAGGTCCCAGGCAGGAGGAGCCTGAGGTGTTTGTAGAAGGCACAGCAGGTGCCAGTGTGGCTAGAGCCAACAGAGAGATGAGTGGAGTGGATGAGGGTAGGAAGGAGGACAGGCCCAGACCACTCTGGGCTCTTTATGCCACCATGGTAGGAATTTGGGTCTTAATTTTTAACACCACAGGAAGTCGCTGGGTTTTACCAGAGGGTGACAGGCTCCAATTTCTGTTTTAAGTCAGAGGCTGCTATGTGGGCTACAGACTGGGGGAACCAAAAGGAAAAGCAAGGAGACCAAGGCATCCTCCAGGTAAGAGGTGCTGGTAGCAGAGGAGATGGAGGAAAGAGAGGCACCAGCAGCCATGTGTGTGAAAGGGTGCCATGGGGCAGACCCTGCACCAGGCACTTTCATGTTTACTTCCTCATTTGTTCCTCATGACAGACAGAAAGCCCCACTGAGGGGCCGGCCCGGTGGCGCACTGGAGAAGTGCGCCGCTTGGGAGTGTGGCGGCGCTCCCGCCAAGGGTTCGGATCCCATGTGGAGACCGGTTCCCGCTCACTGGCTGAGCGCGGTGCGGGCGCAACACCGAGGGTTGCAATCCCGTTACCGGTCAGTAAAAAAGGAGGAAAAAAAAAAAAGAAAGCCCCACTGAGAAAGTGGCATAGCAACCTGTCTGACTCCAGAGCCTGGGCCCCAGTCCTGGGCTACCCCACTAAGCAGGACAAAATGAGCCTGGGAGGAAAGCTCAGGGAAGCAAAAGTGGCAGGGCTGTCTTTGGATGACAAACCTGTCCTTACAACTTCAGGAATGACAGCTGATTGTTGGTCTAACACTGGATGGAGGACCTCCCTCCCTAACCATCGCCCTCCTCTGACCCAGAGGCATCTGGGCATCTGCAGTCCCTCCCTGTTCACAGATAGCCTCAGTTGTGAGAACAAAATAAGTTAATATATGGAAAATCCTTAGAAGAACGTCTGGCTCAACAGAGAATTAGTTTTAATTATTCTTTTTGTTTATTCAACAAACATTTACTGAATGCCTATATATGTGCCAGGCACAAATAAATAAATATAAACAACAGAGTCCATGGGGAGGGGAACAGGGCAGGGTGCTCTGAGAAGGCAGCATTTGAGCAGAGACCTCATGAAGTTAAGGAGAGGACTGTGACGACATCTGGAGGAAGAGGGTCCTAGGCATAGAGAACAGCAAGTGCTAAGGCCCTGAGGCAGGAAGTGTGCTTGGCGTGTTTAAGGTACAGCAAGGAGACCAGTGTAGCTAAGTGAGGGCACTAGAGGTAAGAAATGACTCTGGATTGGTGGCCAGATTATACAGGATTTTGGAGGATATGGCATAGACTTTGGAGTTTACTCCAAGTAGGACTAAAAGCCACTCAGTTCTGAGCAGAGAAATTACACAAGGTTTATATCAAAAAGATCACACAAATCTGATGATTAAGCATTCCTGCCAAGACCAGGCGTCTGCAAACATTTTCTGTAAAGGGCTTTGCAGGCCACACAGTCTCTGCTACAACTACTCAACTCTGCCACTGTAGGGCAAAAGTAGCCATATACAATTTGTAAAGAAATAGACATAGCCATGTTACAATAAAATTTTATTTACTGAAACAGGAGACAGTGCTATAGTTTGCCAATCCTGCTCCAGACCTAACTTCTGGTTAACAGGAAATATAGGCATAGAAAAAAAGTAAACAATGCCAAAGGTAATAAAATGACACAACCTGAAGGTGGAACTGTACAAGACAACAAGTCTGGCTTGCCAAATAAATCAATGTCTTCAGGGTGAAAAAGAAGACAAAAGGCTAAACTAGGTTAAAATTGGCCAAAGAGACAATATGTACCTTGAATGAATCCTGATTTGAAAATCAACGTTTTGAGGATAACTAGGGAAATTCAAGTATGGGATGGACATGGGAAAGATATTAATATATATTATAATCATTTCATGTTTGATAAAGATATCATGATTCTATAGGAGAAAGCCCTTATTCTTAGGAGATGCCTGCTAATATATTAAGGCATAAAGTGTCACAAAGTATGAAGAGAAATTCAGGATTTAGCATAACAAATAGCAAGATGAGGCAAACATGGCAAATGTCCAACTGCTGAATCTAGGTGCAGAGTACCTGGATGTTCATTCATTACACTATTCTTTCAACTTTTCTACATAGGAAACAACAAGCTGGCAGTGGGGCAGTCAGCTGGGGAAGGCAGGAAAGGCAACCAGGAGCCCATGAAGAGGGGGATGCAGCACTTGGGCAATGACCAGTCACCAGTGTGGCGCCTGTCTGCCCTGCAACCCCCCATCTTTCCCTAGGCTTAGGAGCAGCCAGTCAACTTCAGGCTTATGTGGGGCAGGGCAGAGAGGACGGCATCAGTCAGCCATGAGCAGAGTGGAAGGGGCCTCCCCCTTGCTGGGTTTCTGGCTCATACTTCTCCCAGAGTCAAGGTCAGGAATCTGGGGTTTGGTGTCTCAGAGTCATTCCAGCAGACTTCTCTCCAGTGGCAGCTGAGGGTACTAAGAAAAGGAGAAAGGCAGAGGACTCTCCAGCCCTATACCTCCGTCTTAGTAACAGGATTCTCCCCCATACTGAGAAGCATGTTGTCTTGCAAAACTGGAAATCAGATCATCTCTCTCGCCTACTAAAACACTTGTGCCAGCTCCCCACTGCTCCTTTTCCAGCCTTGCAAACTGTGTGCCAGGTACTGCTGAATTAAGGACTTCCTGTTTATCATTCCTTTGAATCTTTTAACAACCCTGCGACAAACCCCAATTTATTAAGTGCCTGCCAACCCCCACGGGGATCTCCATCTGGTGTCCAAGGCCCCGGCTGAGCTCTCCAGCTTCAAGTGCCTCCACTTCCCCTCTTCCAAGACTCCTGGTCCCTTGATTCTTTGGTGACACAGAACCTCCGAGGTCCCTGGAATGCACAAGCTGTTTCACCTCCAGGCCTTTGCATATGATGATCCCTTTTCCTGGCCCTTTCTCCTTCCTATGTCCACGGCCAACTCCTAACCATTCTTCAAAACTCAGCCCTACACCCAGGTCCTACACACTTATTAGTCTTGATTTGTTTTCACAGGCAGTCCACATTTTGGCCTCCAGTTTTCAACTGAATAACAGCTTAGCTGGCCTGAGATGATAATTCTGTTCCTCTTGGTGGGGCAGGTAGTAAGAGGGAACTTCAAAAAGATCATGAAAAGATTCATATTATCTTTTAATTCTATTTTTCCAGAAACTTTCTGAAGCACCCTCATATTTTTAACCTTTGGGATATGCAGCGATAATTACAATATAGATTGTGGTAACAAAGCTTGTGATATTATTTTGTGTGGGCTCTAGAACTGTACTGTCCAAGAAGATAGCCACTAGCCACATATGGTTATTTAAATCAATTAAAATTAAATAGAATAAAAAAGTTCCATTCTTCAGTGCCACATTTCAAATGCTCAAAAGGCACAGAGTAGCTAATGGCTACCCTATTAGACAGTGCAAATATAGAACATTTCCATCACGGCAGAAAGTTCTCTTGGATGGCACTGTTTTCGGGTTCTCCAGAGAGTCAGCTGAAGCCTTACACCACGGACAAGCTATAGGAGTGTTTCTCAAAGTGCGGTCCAATAGGACAAAGTGGGAATAAAGAACATTTGCCACCCATTACAAAGGGCTAAGCTCTCTTATATATAAAGAGCCTTCAGATACAAATAAGAAAAAGTCCAACTACCCAATGAAAAAAAAGACAAACAATATGAACAGTTTTGAAAAGGAAACTCATGGCCCTTGAGGGTCAAACTCATCCACAGAGAGAGAAAGGAGAGTTAAAACTAACCAAAGGTGCAATTCCACACTACTCAGACTAGTGAAAATCCAAATGTTTGAAAACACAAGGCCATGGGGACATTCTTAGACATCACCTAGTAAAAACATCTTTCAAAATTACAAATGTATATTCCCCATGACTCAGCAATCCTACACCTAAGAATTCATCATACAGATTTACCTGTACACATGTCATGAGATCACAAAGTATTTCACTGCAGCACTACTTGTAATAAGCCAAAGGCTGGAAACAACCCTACTCCCCATTAATAAAGAAGTGTTAAATAAAATTGGGGACACACATGTCCAGCTCTTAAAATAAAAAAGGCAAAACAAAACACAATACAGTAGCAACAGTACTCTATATAGTGATGCAGAAAGATTCCCCAAGATACACTGTTAAGTAAAAAAAGCAAGTACAGGGGGCCGGCCCCGTGGTGCACTCGGGAGAGTGCGGCGCTGGGAGCGCAGCGACGCTCCTGCTGTGGGTTCGGATCCTATATAGGACTGGCTGGTGCACTCACTGGCTGAGCGCGGTGTGGGCGACACCACACCAAGGGTTGCAATCCCCTTACCGGTCACAAAAAATACAAAAAAAAAAAAAAAAAAAAAAAAAAAAAAAAAAAA
>NW_007726204.1:838798-844721 GCF_000696425.1 Galeopterus variegatus
TTACCGGTCAAAAAAAAAAAAAAAAAAAAAAAAAAAAAAAAAGCAAGTACAGAACAGTATGTGCACAATGTCACCTTTTGTGTGAAAAGAATAAAACAAGGGCAGTAGTCCACAAAGGTCTCTATCTGCTCTTCAAGGACACATAAGAAGAGCAGTTAATTGGGTGGCAGAGAGCTGCACAGATGGGGCAGAGGTGAGAGTGAAGCTTTCATGAGATACGTCCTTAAACTCTGATGTGTGAACTAGATGAGTCTATATCATCTCTACTGATTATTAAATTGATCTTTTTGGTGGTAATCAACATTTTTATTATTAGAAAAACAGACAAGATCTAATTAATACAACAGAAGTAAGAAAATAACAAAGCTAACAAATGTACAAAGTTCATAGTGTCTTTAGTTGAGCCATTATGACTCCTGCTCTGGCAGAGTAACTAGAAATCCCCTTGGATGTTTTTTTTGAGGTTGAAAATGTGATTCATTTTTTTTCTTTTTAATTTATTTTTTCTAATTGACCCATGATAATTGTATATATTTATGGAATACAGTGTGATATTTGAGCACATTTACATGATGTGCAATGATCATATCAGAGTAATTAGCATATCCATCACCTCAATAAATTGATCTTTTTTTTTTTTTTTCTTTTTTGTCTTTTTTTGTCTTTTTCCGTGTCCGGCAACGGATCACAACCCTCAGTGTTGCCCCCGTACCAGACCGGGGACCGGCAACGGGATCGCAACCCTCAGTGTTGCTTCCCACACCTCGCTCAGCCAGCGAGCGGGAACCGGTCCGTATGTGGGATCCGAACCCTCGGGCGGGAGCGCCGCCGCGCTTCCCAAGCGGCGCACTATCCAGTGCGCCACCGGGCCGGCCCTAAATTGATCTTTTTTAATTGACTCTCTGGAGCACCTGCCTCAAAATCAACAGAGATACTCATTAAGAATGTAGCTCCCAGGCTGGCCAGTTAGCTCACAGCACAGTGCTGTAACACCAAGGTCAAAGGTTCAAATCCCCATACCGGCCAGCCACCAAAACAAAAAAATAAGATAAAATAAAGAAAAAGGTTTAAAAAAAAAATGGGGGGCTGGCCAGTTAGCTCAGTTGGTTAGAGTGCAGTGTTGATAACACCAAGGTCACAGGTTTGGATCCCTATATTGGCCAGGCACTCCTCCCACAAAAAACGAATGCAGCTCCCTGACCATCTGCAGATCTCCGGGTAATCAAAGACCCTAAAGCAAAGCCCAAAGGTGTGTACTGTTAACAAGCTTTGCCAGTGACTGAGGACACAGAGGGGGGTCTTCAGACTAAGAATCTCAGCTCTTCTTAGATCCAGCCACCAGAAGGGCTACAGACTGGAAATTTCTATGTAGGGTCCTAAAGGGTATCTGTCCATCTGCCCCCCTTCTCATATTGGACTTGATCACTCTCAAATGGCAGCCACACGGAGGCCCGCACTCACCTCTCATCTGGAGAGTCTACGTGGAAGGTCCTCTCAATGACTGTGGTCCACTGCAGGCAGCGTATGACAAAAGTGTTAGGACGTGGCCTCTCGGTCTTCATCAGCTGGCATTCTGCAGGCAGAAGGAGCAGAGAGCAGGGGGTGAGGAGACCCCTGCCAGTCCACAGCCCACATTTCCTGAGACACCTTCTGTGTGCCCAACCCCATGCCAGATGGTGTTGGGAACACTTCAGTGGCTAAGACAGCCCTGGCCCCGCCCTCACAGGGCTCAAGGTTCACTATGTGTGTAGAAGGGGGACAGACCAGCAGATAGTGACTAGGGCTGTGAAGGGGCCAGCCCAGAGGTGTGCAGAAGTTCAGAGGAGGCATCCAACCCAGCTGGGGTCAGGGAGGGCTTCCCAGAGGAAGGGGAATCTCTGAACTGAGCCCTGAAGGAAAAGGGAACTTAGACAGAAGGTATAACGCGTATAGAAGCCCAGAGATGAGAGGGGACCCAATGTATGCAGGGGATGGCCAATTCTGCTTGAAATGTGAGGAGGGGAGAAGAGACAAGCCTAAAGAGGTGGGCCAGGGCCAGCCAGGCAGAGCTTGGAAGGCTATGGTGAGGAATGTGGACCTTGTCCTCTGGGCAGCAGGGAGCCATGGAAGGCTTTTAAATAGGGAAAGGACAAAAATGGACTGAGACATCCCTCTGGCTGCCATGTACAGGGTGAGACTGCCTCCAGGCGACCAGGGAGGCAGGGACCTAGCTGGAGAAGATGGGGCTACACCAGAGTAGAGCCACAGAGAGGGCAAGAAAGAGCAGTTGGACAGGCCACTGGAGGGAGGCAGGAGAGGCATCTAGAACAAGGCCCAGGCGTCTGGCCCGAGGACTAAGGGTTTAAAAGGGCCATCTCTGAGATGGAGACAGGGAATAGAAGGTTAGGGAAAGGAAAGGGAGACTTGATGGTCAGTTTGGGATATGGTAAGTATGAGGGCACCCAGGAGAAATGTCTAAGAAGCTTCCTGGGACAGTCTGAAAGTTCAGGTGAAGCTGGGGAAGAAGGTGGAGAAGGGACCTAACAGGGAGAAAATGGTGGCATGGGTTAAGGCAGTGGCAGTGGAGCTAGGGATGCCTTTGAAATGTTCTTAGCAGGTGAAACAAAGACATGGGGAATGATCAGGTCAGTGGAAAAATAAGGAGACAGAGGGGCAGAGTGTCGAGGGCAGGACTGTGTTCTGCAAGGCCCAGGCAAGGGCTCTGGGCTTGGGAAACTTTCATTGGTTAGGATCCAGCTGGTAGGCACCACTTTGAGTAACATGGAGGGAACAGGGTACATGAGGTTAGCCCTGCAATCAGTTGAGCAGGAAGCTACAACCCCTCTAGGTTAGAGGGACAGAGGGAGGAGGCTGTCACCAGAGCACAGGATGGGAGGTACTTGACACCAGCTAGAACCACGCCTGTCAGCAGGAACTGGAGCACAGAGGAGGCACTGCCCTCAGCCAAGGTGAGGGAAAGTGCCCTGGCTTCTCCCTTCTTCCCTCTCCCACCTCCCACCAGGACAGCCTCTCCTGGCCCAGCTAACATGAAGGAAGAGCAAGGGAAGGGTAGGAAATGGAGGTGAGGGCAGACAGTCTCACAGCTCAAGAATCACTAGGTTACACATGCTCCTAAGACCTGCCAGCCATTCTCTGAGCACTGGAACCCTGGCCCACTTGCCCTGAGACACACCTGCTACGGAGAAATTGTTTAAAGGAGGTAAGGTCTGATCAGGGGCCTCGGGCCTCTCCTTATACCCAATGAAGGAGCCATCACTCTTCAGCAGGAAGTACCGGGGCCTCCAAGTCTTGATGTATTCGCCTGAAACAAGGCAGGAGGGGAGAGAGAGGTCAGAGCAAGGTTGAGCAGCATCCTAGGCAGGCGGCAGGCAGGCAGCCAGTGTGACAGTGACTCACAAGGGACACCATGGTGGGAGGAGGGTGGACAAAAGTGCCTCTCCCGGAGGAGCCCTCGCAATGGCCCCTGCTGACGCAGGCTGGGGTGCTGGGCTGGGCCCAAGTGATCCACAGGTCATGCCTGGCAGGAAGGCCTCTGAGGCAGTGCCCCAGGGCACCAGCTGCCTGAGTTTGTGGCCAGCAGCAAGCCATTCTTGTCAGTGCATGGCCCAGTTCCAGTAGAGGCCTTGGCTTCCAAACACATATGCCCTGTGGCCCTGTAAGGCCAAATCCCATGGGCTGGTATTCACCAATACAACCAGGCAGGTGGATCAAATGTCAAAACACTTCAGTGCCAGTAGGGGTATAGCTGCTGCCATGCCCTCTGAATACCCCTTGATCCCTTCCATTTGTTCTGACCATAAATATCCATCCAAGCACCCTGCACACGCTACAAGGACCCACTCCTCAGAGAGCTGCTAAGAATTAAAACAAGATGGTGAAACATATGGCCATGGCAGCATTATACATAATAGCCCAAAAGTGGAAACAACCCAAATGTTCAGCAAATAATGAATGAATAAACAAAATACAACAAAGCCATGCAATGGAACACTATTCAGCCATAAAAAGAAATGAAGTACTGAAAGATTCGACAACGTGGATGAACCATAACTTATGCTAAGTGAAAGAAACCAGTTACAAAGGACCACAAACTATATGACTCAATTTATATAAAATATCCAGAATAGGCAAATACATAAGAATGAAAAGTAGATTAGTGGTTGCCTAGGGCTGGGGGAGGTGGTAGAGTCTCGGGGGAGATTGAAGGGTGATGGCCAACAGGGGCAGGGTTTCCTTTTAGGGTAGTAAAAATGTCCTAAAATTGATTGTGGTGATGGCTGTACACTGTGAGTATACTACAAGCCACAGAACTGTACACTTCAAATGGCTGAATCATAGGGTATGTGAATTATATCTCAATAAAGTGTTTAAAAAATGAGATGGCAACCAAGAAGCACCCAGCTTAGGGCCTAGCACACCACAGGCACTCAATAAATGTTTTTTTTTTTTTTTTATCATCAGTCCACTGTGCAAGCAAACAGGTGCCAGGCCCTCAATTCACTTTTTTTTTTTTTTTCCAATTTTATTTTGTCGATATACAGTGTGGTTAATTATTGTGGCCCATTACCGAAACCTCCCTCCCTCCTCCCTCTCCTCCCTCCCACCCAACAATGTCCTTTCTGTATGCTTGAGGCCCTCAATTCATATGCAAGATGGCATGGTGGGCTCTGAGCTATATCTGCCATGTGAGATCTCCAGTAAATCACTTCACTCTGAGTCTCTGTTTCCTCTTATGGGGATATCCATTAATTGATGATGATAATGATGATACTGATACTATAGTGTACTATGTGCTAAGCACTATCTTAAGTATCATATAGGTTTTAACTTATTAAATTTTTTCAAATGTAGTACTAAATGATTCCATTTATATGAGGTTCAAAAACTAGCAAAACTCCAAATTCAACAACATATTAAAAGGAATATATACCCTGACCAAGAGAAATTTGTCCCAGGAATGAAAAGGTGGTTCAATATATGAAAATCAATCAGTGTAACACACCACACTAAAGGCCCTCGATTCATATGCAAGATGGCATGGTGGGCTCTGAGCTATATCTGCCATGTGAGATCTCCAGTAAATCACTTCACTCTGAGTCTCTGTTTCCTCTTATGGGGATATCCATTAATTGATGATGATAATGATGATACTGATACTATAGTGTACTATGTGCTAAGCACTATCTTAAGTATCATATAGGTTTTAACTTATTAAATTTTTTCAAATGTAGTACTAAATGATTCCATTTATATGAGGTTCAAAAACTAGCAAAACTCCAAATTCAACAACATATTAAAAGGAATATATACCCTGACCAAGAGAAATTTGTCCCAGGAATGAAAAGGTGGTTCAATATATGAAAATCAATCAGTGTAACACACCACACTAACAGAATGAATAAAAAAAAAAAAACATAATCATCTCAACTGACACAGAAAAAGCATCTGACAAAAACCAACACTCTTTCATGATAAAATACTCAACAAACTAGGGATAGGTACAATCTTCCTCAACATGACAAAGGGCATCTATGAAAAAGCCCACAACTAACATCTTACTCAATGCTGAAAGACTGAAAGCATTTCCCCTAAGATTGGAAATAAGACAAAGACTCCCCTTTCCACCACTCTACTCAACACTGAAAAAGATATCCAAATTGAAAAGAAAACTAAGGGCCGGCCCGTGGCTCACTCAGGAGAGTGCGGTGCTGGTACCACCAAGGCCACGGGTTCAGACCCCTATATAGGGATGGCCAGTTAGCTCACTGGTAGAGCGTGGCACTGACAACACCAAGCCAAGGGTTAAGATCCCCTTACTGGTCATCTTTAAAAAAAAAAAAAAAGAAAAGAAAAGTAGTAAAACTACCTTTATTCGCAGATAACATGATCCTGTACATAGAAAATCACAAAGAACCCACAAAAT
>NW_007726204.1:844909-870977 GCF_000696425.1 Galeopterus variegatus
AAAAAAAAAAAAAAAAAAAAAAAAAAAAGAAAAACTACCTTTATTCGCAGATAACATGATCCTGTACATAGAAAATCACAAAGAACCCACAAAATAATTACTAGAGCTAATAGATTCAGCAAAATCAACATACCAAAACCAGCTGTGCTTTTTTTTTTTTCCTTTTTGTCTTTTTTACTGACCGGTAACGGGATCGCAACCCTCGGTGTCGCGCCCGTACCGGGGACCAGCAACGGGATCGCAACCCCCGGTGTGCACCCGCACCGCGCTCAGCCAGTGAGCGGGAACCGGTCTCCACATGGGATCCGAACCCTCGGCGGGAGCACCGCCGCACTCCCAAGCGGCGCACTCTCCAGTGCGCCACCAGGCCGGCCCCAGCTGTGCTTTTATACACCAGCATCAAACAATCTAAAAAGGAAATTAAGAGAACAATTCTATTTGCAATAGCCTCCAAAAGACAGTGTGGTATAAGGATAGACATATAGACCAATGAGACAGAATTCAGAGTCAAAAATAAACCCAAACATCTACGGTCAACTGATTTTCAACAAGGGTGCCACAATTATTCAATGGGGAAAGAATGGTCTCTCCAACAAATGGTGCTAGGAAAACTGGATATCCACACGCAGGGTTGGACCCCTTCTTTACAATGTATACCATATACAAAAATTAACTCAAAATGGACTGACCTAAATATTTGAGCTAAAACTGTAAAATTCTTAGAACACATAGGAGTAAATCTTCATTATCTTGAATTTGGCAATGGATTCTTAATGACTCCAAAAGCACAAGCAACAATAACAAAAAATAAAGTGGACTCACTAAAATGAAAAACCTTTGTGCATGAAAAGACATTATCAAATAAGTAAAAAGACAACCTACAGAATGGGCAAAAATACTTGCAAATCATATATCTGATAAGGGCCTACCTAGCATCCACAATATTTAAAGAACTCTCACAATTCAACAACAAAAAGACAAACAGCCCGATTAAAAAATAGGCAAAAGATTGGACTAGACATTTCTCCAAATATATACGAATGGCCAACAAGTACATGAAAAGATGCTCAACATCATTAGTCATTAGGCAAATGCAAATCAAAACCACCATGAGGTACTACTTCATGCACACTAGGATGGCTATAATAAAAAAATAACAACAACAACATGTTGGCAAGGATACAAAGAAATTGAAACCTGCATGCACTGCTGGTGGAAATGTAAAACGGTGCAGCCACTGTGGAAAAGTCTGGCACTTCCTCAGTAAGTTAAATATAGAATATCTTAGGGGCTGGCTGTTAGCTCAGATGGCTAGAGCGTAGTGCTGATAATATCAAGGTCCAGGATTCAACCCCTGTACCAGCCAGCCACCAAAACATATTTTAAAAAGGAAGAAAATAGAATATATTGAATATTATAAATACAGATTATAAATATAAAATATATGACCCAGCAATTCCACTCCTAGGTATATACTCAAAAGAACTGAAAACAAGTAGACAAATAACATTTTGTTCATAGCAGCACTATTCACAATAGCCAAAACGTAGCAATAACCCCAATGTCCGTCAGTGGATGAACTGATAAATAAAATGTGATATATCTATAAAGGGATTATTTGTCCATAAAAAAATAATGGAGTACTAGTACATCTTGCATCAAAGATGAACCTCAAAAACACTATGCTAAAAAAAGCTAGTCACACAAAGAAAAAAGAAACAAAAAAAGAAAGGAAAAAAAAAGCCAGTCATAAAAGACCACATATTGCACAATTCCATTTATATGAAATGTCCAGAGTAGGTAAACCCATAAAAACAGAAAGCAAACTGGTGGTTGCCAGATGCTGGGAGGAGGGGGTGCTATGGTTTGAATGTGTCCCGCAAAGTTCATGTGTTGAAAACTCGATCCCCGATGCAGCAATGTTGGGAGGCAAGGCCTAATGGGAAGTGTTTGGGTCATGGGGGTACCACCCTTATGAATAAATTAATGCCATTATCACAGGAGGGGGTTCCTTATAAAAGGAAGAGTTTGGCTCACTCTTGCTCTCTCTTGCCCTTCCACCTTCCACCACGGGATAACACAAGAAGACCCTTGCCAGATGCTGGCCCCTCAGTCTTGAACTTCCCAGCCCAGTATGAAGACAGATCGCTTAATGGGTACAAAGTTTTCTTCTGGGGTGATGAAAATGTTTTGGAACTAAATAGAGGTGATGGTTACACAACACTGTGAATGTACTAAAGGCCAATGAATTGTACACTTTAAAATGGTTAATCTTATGTAAATTTCACCTCAATTTTTATAAAAAGAAAAGTAAAACCTAGAAAAACTCATCAATGATACTGGAAGTTAGGAGAGTGGTTACTGCTTGAGAGGGGTACGGGGACTTGTAGAGACTGTCTTATTCTATTTCTTGATCTGGACACATATCAGGGTGAGTTTATAACCCAGGCACTTACCTGTGGCATTTTATACTTTGTAACAAGCTAAAAAAAGGAAAGAGACCTAGAAGAATTTAGCCTCACAATCATAGCAGTTGTTACCTGGGAGAGCAAGGATTGGAACCCAGAGACCATGCTCTTGACCACTGCACTGTCTGCCTCAGACTTGCAGACAGGGCCTGGTGTGGGTCCTGGGAGGGTGTGCTAAGGCTTCATCAGAAATGCGACCAGCATGGCATGAGTGATTCCAATTAGTCGTGATGTCACTATGCCTTTCCTTGAGCACACACTGCTGGGAGAGAGGTAGCATGTGGGCCAGGCCTTAAGAGCACTTGTTCAGGAGTCAGAGGGCCTGAGTCCAAACCTCAGCTTTACCAATCTCCTTGCTGAAACCTGGGGCAAGTCACTCTTTCTGTTGAGCCTCAGCTTCCTGGTCTGTAAGATGGCACCCGCCTTACAGGGCATATATGAAAATTCAACAAAATTGGGCTTGCCTAGAGCAGAGCCCAGTGCCTGGCATAGAGTGGGCTCAGTAAACCAGTGCTGTTATTATTTTAGCCACCAGAGGTGGGGGTGAGATGGAGCAGGTCCCAAAACAGCAGCAGTCAGCAGGACCTAGCTCACCTCACCCACCGATGCCAGCTGCTGCCCAGAATGACGGGCACTGGGGAGGCCCAGGAGTACATACACATACATGTGTATGCATGGTGCAAACCCGAGGGAGGTGTGTCTGAACTAGGCTGTTCCAGCAGACAGGGACAGGCCTGTGGCCAGCTCATCTGGCTGTTGTAGCACAACGGGACACACTGAAACCCTAAGAGGGGTCAAGACCCATTTAATGCCATCAGCTGAGACAAATTCCTGCCCCCACCCGTCTCTAGTTCTATACCAACTTCCAAGACACCTTCACCCCAGCCTAGTGAGCCACAGCCTCGGGAAACTCAGGTTGAGGACAGGAGCCCAAGACCATGGCATACCCTAGCACACTCTCACCACAAACACACAAGCCCAATCATTCATTCAACAATCATTTACTGGGGATAATTGGGTGGGGGACACGGGGTACAAAAGCAATTTCTGGTAATGGTTATGCTGCCAGTATGAATCTGGCCCTCACATCATGCCACAAGGGGTGACAATCAGCTTTGTGTCTCATGAATATTCATAACAACAACAACAACAAAAATCATTTACTGAGTCCCTATTGTATGCCAAGCACTTTTTGAGGCACTGGGGATACTACAGCGAAGAAGCCACATGAAAATCCCTGTCCTCGTGGAGCTGACAATATCAGAGGTCTAGGTTGTTAACCCATTTTACAGATGTGAAACCAAGGTTCAGAGAGGTGACACAGCTTGCCCACAGTCACACTGAGAGGAAGTGGCAGAGCCAGGGTTAGAACTTTGACATCTGCCAAGGTTCAGAGAGCTCCACTAACAACCCCAAGTTGAGGGATCAGTCTGGGGGACCAGTCTGATGGGGAGGCCCAGCCCTAGTGAGTGGCCTCCATCCCTCATCACTGCTCCCTGTCTGTGGGCTGGACGGGGCAGGATGGGTGTGCACTTCCCTGATTCCTGAAAGGCCAGCCCCAGCAGCCACCTGCTCCTCTTGACACATGCCCCACTCACTCCCCTCTCAGGACTCACTGGCTTTCCCTTCTGCCACATGGTCCAGCCCAATTTAACCGTGGAGCTTACTCCCTTGCTTCCTTCAGGTCTTTATTCAGACACCCCCTTCTCAGTGAGGCCCTCCCTGAACATCCTATTTATGACAGTGCCCCCAACCCACCCGTCTCACACCCCATCCTTCTCAGGTTGCTTGATTTTTCTCCATAGCACACACCACCACTGGACACACTTATCTACCTAGGTGCTGTCTGCCCTCCCCACCAGAATGTAAGATACAACAAAAGGATGGGGATGTCTCCCTGTTTGGCCCACTGCTGTATCCCCAGTACCTAGAACAGTGCCTGGGCCACAAGTGCCGCTCAAAAAATGTTTGTTGAATGAATGAAAGTGCACAAGCAGCCACCACCAGGCCTGGCACCGTTCCTCCCAGGGGGGAAGCCAGCCCAGGACAAAGCTGACTCTCAGCACACACTTCTTCCTATCTGCCTCCCAGTGTCACATGGCAGCTGGCCCTGTGAACAAGGGGCCCTGGGGTCTAAGGGTCTAATCTCTTGCTCTTCCCTGTCAATGACTTCATTCAGGACCTCAGCTTCCCATCAGTACCACTGAATCAGGTCACAACATCTGGGGCTTCCTATTGCCTGTAGAGTTAAAGCCTAGGTCCTTTCCATGGCCTACAAGCCCAACACCATCGGATCCTGCATCATTCCTCTGCCTCACCTCCTCCAGCTCGCCCTCACTCTGCTCCAGCCACGCTGCTCCTGAAAAACATCAGGCACACTCTGGCCTTGGAGCCTTTGTCCTTGCTGTCCCTCTCCCTTGTCCAGGTATCTGTGCGGCTCACTCCCTTACCTCCCCCAGGCCTCTGTTCACTGTCACCTCCTCAAAGCAGCCTCCCCTGACTATCCATCTCTGTCCAGCCCCTTGCTCTTCAGTTTCTACTTTTCACAACAGCACTTGTCACCCCTAACATTATATGTCCGCATATTTATTGTTTGTCCCCACTGGAACGTAAACTCCATGAGGGCAACACTGTGTCCTAGAGCCTGTGATGACCTGGCACACCACACGCAATGACTATTTGCTGAATGAATGAATGAGTGCTGAATATCACCTTGTAGCGTTACTTCTGTTAAGTGACTTCCTCTTTGTAAGCCTCAGTTTCTTTATCTATAAAATGGGGCTATGAATGAGATCACTAATGTGAGGCAGAGCACAAGGCCTGGGCTATGGGCTCATTCAAGGTGTCCAGCTAGGCCTGGAGACTCAGGCCCAGGGAGATCCAGAGACCCCCTGCCCAGACAACCACTGAAGGATTCCATGAAATGGGCATGTAAGTAGCTACAGGCCTGGGGGCTGTGGAATACTGGCTCCTCAGGCTGGTAAGCACCGTGCATCTCTGACTCTCAGGGCACCAGCTGCCAGGAAGAGAGCCAGGGTGGGAAGGGAAGATAGGCAATCTGACGGGCAAAAGCAACTCCTTACCACGCTTGTGGAGCCAGCCTTCTTTGATGACAGACACTTCGTTCATGGTGGCAGCGTGATACGCTGTCACCTAGCTTGGGACACCTCAGGGCAGCAGGACATGCAGGAGGTGACGTGGACAGAGCACAGTCTGCAAGACAAGAGAGGAGCCAGTCAGAGTATGAGGGGATTCTGCCTCTTCCCTCAGGACACCCAGGCTCTGAGGCCCTCTGGCTGCTTTGCCTGCTCTGCATAGAGTAGAGCCAGTGAGGGTGGAGGAGAGCCCTACCCTGCAGGGCCCAGTCTGCAGGGGGTGTTGTGGCCGTGTCCCCAAGGACTCCAATCTGGGGGAGATAGAGCTCCTGGGCTTATGCACAGACCAGGCCCTGCACTCAGGACACCCATGCTGGGCGGAAGCGGCCCCTCCACCCACCTTCACTCCTGACTTGGCAGGCATCTAGGTAGCTGCAGCCCTGCCCCCTGCATCACTCCCATGCCCGAATGCTGAGGTAACCCAGGATGAATCAGACAGCCCTGGGCACCTAAGGGAGTACTCAAAGCCACCAGCATCTACCTCCCCCCATTCCCAACACACGCGCACACACACCAACATCTACCACCACTCCCAACACACGCACACACACTCTCCTTTCTAAACCAAGTAGACACCAACTTGCCACCTTCAGCATACTAAATATCCTCATTCCTGTCCCCCACCACACGCCTGGCCACCCCATGTCACTACCTCAGCCTCAGTTCCCTCCTTGCCCCCACCACACAACTGAGGAAAGACAAGTCTCAGACACTCCAGGACCCTGAACAAGAAAGCAACCTACTGAGTATGAGCTTGTCTGGGGGCTAGAAGCCAGTCCTGGGGGCTCCACCAAGGCCCTGATCCCTTCCCCAAGACCTCCACTTCTGTCTTCAGGAACCAGCAGCCAATAGACTGACCGACGCCAACGCCACTACTTTGTCTCAGGTTCCTGGAGCAGAGGGGAGAAGGGCATGAGGCAGCTGCCAGCTGGGCCCCTACCTGGGGCCTGGACAGGTGCCATGGAGCCCAAAGCGCCTTTGCCTTTCCCAGCCGGGGGTTATTTGCGGACAGCAGGTCAGCAGCTACGGTGGCCCCCAGAGAAGTGGCAGCTGGCTGTAGGGACATCATGGGCATCAGCTTTCTCTCGTGCCCCAGGGGAGCTGGTAGGCCGGACACGCTACTGCCTGGCATGTGACAGTGGCAGGCTGCCCAGGCCCCGGGCAAAAGGAAGGGAGGTAAGTGGGAGGAAGTGGGAGGAAAGACAAGATAGACAGTGACAGGGAAGTAAACGGGAGGGTGAGAAGTCATATTCTGGGTTCTGAGCTACAAAGGAGCCAGAAGCATTAATAAGGGGCGCCCCTGCCACCAGTCATAACCAGCACCCCACACCCTGAACACACAGGACCGCCAGAACCCTTGACCCTAAATATCCTACCACTCTGTGCATCAGCCTCCCCATCTCACCCCTCCTCCATCCCACCTTAATGGCCTGGCTTGGGTCTAGTAGGGTCCTGCCACACTGCCTCCCTGGGCTCCCAACCCTCCATTCTCACTTCCTCCCACCCATTCCCCATTAAGCAGCTAGAGAGACCCCCAAATCTGACTGTCCTTCCCCTGTTCAAAACCCTTCCGTGACTCCCCACTGTCCCTGGCAAAAAAGCCAAAATCCTTAGCTTGGTATTCAGGCCCTTCAGGACCTGGCCTCTGCTGCCCTTCACTCCAGTTGCCTCCTGCTCACTCACCCTGCATGCCTCCCTCCTGCTGCTCAGCCCTCAGTCCCACGGCGCATCTGTGGCCTCCTGAACCCCTCTCCCACAGGCCCCTCCTCCACTGCCAAACTTCTCCCTGGGCTCTCTGCCTCCCTCCTGCTGCTCAGCCCTCAGTCCCACGGCGCATCTGCGGCCTCCTGAACCCCTCTCCCACAGGCCCCTCCTCCACTGCCAAACTTCTCCCTGGGCTCTCAGCCTCTGCACTCAACCCCCACACTGTCTAAATCTGACCGTGTATCTCCCTGCTCAAAACCCTTCCATGGCTCCCTGGTGTGCTCAGAATGTAGAACAAAGTCCTTTCCACCACTGAGGAGGCCCTGCGTGAGCCGAAAAGCACACCTGGAAAGTCCTGACTAAAGGCTAATGACCCTGATATTGATTACTGCCCCTCCCCAGACTCTCTTCCTCCCCACCCTGACTCTCTCTGTCAGGCTTCTATCTCTCAGGTTCTTCCCTCTGGCCTCCATCTATGCATTCTTCTCCCTTGTCCTTGAGGTTGCAGCTGAACCAGTGCCTCCTCCAGGACGCCTTCCTGGCTTCAGATGCTGCACTGAGTACTCCCTGTGCATCCCCTCACCTATAAAGACTAATTCAGTGGGCCAGCACTAAGTCTGGTATCTATTGAGCACCAATGAATAAGCCAAAGTGTCCCCAACAGATCCCCAGCCCAGGACCCAACACAGCAACACTTCCAGACTCTATTCATGCCACGAATCTCTCTTGAGTGCATCCTAACCTCCAGACAGTGCCAGAGACAGAGCTTCAATAACACAGGGCCCATGCCCTCACGATGTTCACATTCTGCTGAGGAAGGCAAAACAACACACAGTTATGCACATAACAATGTCAGGTGGCAAAGAGGCGCTGAAAAGAAAAGTAAAGTATAGGGAAAGAAGAGCAGGAAATGGGGTGCTAAGTTAGCCGCATGGTGTTGGGGACACGTAAGGAATTAACCAAGGAAGTGAGCTGTGCAGACACATAAGGAAAGCACTTCCAACAAGGGAATAGAAAATGCAAAGGCCCTTAGGCAGGAAGGAGCTTGGTGAGTGTGAAGCCAGGGGAGAGGTAGGCACGGGAGAACATGCAGGACCTTTCAGTCTGTGGCTGGGAATCAGAGAAGCCCTCCTCCAACACAGGAGCCAACACCACACTGTCCCCTGATTCGAGCTTAGTCCTGAATACTTCCCACAGATGGAGAACTCAGAGTGCAAAGGAAGGGCAGATGTGGAAGGGAAAGAACAAGGGCCTGGTATCCAATCTTGGCTCTCCCTGGCCCTCACTGGCCCAGCAATGTCACCTTTCAAAGCGTCGGTGATTCAGCAGCACTAAAGCACATACTGTAGACAGAAGGCCCGGCCTACTGTCTGGTGTCCACTAAACACATGGCTGCCATTATTAAAGAGAAGGTAGTGAAGGCAGCCAGGTGTGGCCAAGAGTGGTCAGGGCTCCAGAGTCTGAGAGCTATCGCCAGCTGAGTGGCCTTGGGCAGGGTGCCGGCGCTCCAGTGGAGTCTCTCATGAATTCTCCCAACCACCCCCTCAGAGGAGCTGTGACCATGCCTAGGTAAGAGAGGCTCAGAGAAGGGAAGCCATTTACCTTGGGTCTCCCAGCCAAGACACGGTGGAGGCCCTGGCCGCTGCTCAGCACACCAGAGACGCTTTTTACACTCTCATTTCAGCAACTAAGAAGTCAGCAGCAGCTTGGGAAAGAACAGGGGGAGGAACTGGAAGATCCCCTGCTCCCGCCTGGATCCTGCCCCGTCCTCCCACTGAGGGTGGCGCCTGGGCTGAGGTGTCTGTGACGTAGTCCTGCAGTGATGAAATACCAGGCACCACAGCCAAGAGATGGCCTGCTCACTGGGGAGCTGCCAAGAGAGGACACCCAGGCAGGAGGACAGGGACCTGCTCGAGAACCCAGTCAGCACGGCCCATCCCACTCGCTGCTTCCTAGGGTGTCCAGGCCTGAGTCTGCAGAGGGCCTGGCCCAGAGCTGCAGAGGCTAGGTGAAAAGAGCAAGGGCACCTCACAGGAGAGGACACCCAAACAACCAAGGAACACACACAATCTCATTATTTACAGGGAAATGTAAATTAAAACTAACTACCTGTGGTGGCTAAAATGTTAAAAAGCCACAATGCCAAGTGTTATCAAGGATGTAGAGGAATCGGAACTCTTATTCACTACTGGTGGGATTCAACCGCAGTGGAAAACTGGCAGTAAGAATTAAAGCTCAGTATACGCCTACCCTATGACCCAGCAACTCCACAGTCCTCCAACAGAAATTAGCATTTGTTGTTCTAATCTCACCCTGTAGAAATAAATACTGTTTCTATATAAAAAAAAAAAAATTTGTTTACCAAAAGACATGTACTAGAATATTCACAGCAGCAATATTCACAGTATAACCGCTAAACTGGTAACAGACCAGGAGTACACACAAGAGAATGGATAAACAAACTGGTCAATTCATATAGCAGAACACTACTCAGCAATAAAAAGGACCAAACTGCTGATACATACAACAGGGATGAAGTATAAGAACATTATACTGAGTGAAAGAAGCCGAGCACAAAATAACACATCTAGATTGAGTCCATCCACAGCAAGTTCAAAACAGGCAAAACCACACTATTTGTTTAGGGATGGCTTTCTCCTTTGTAAGACTATGCCGAAAATCAAGGAAAACAATATCCCAAAGGCAGGAGAGTGGTTACATTTGGCAGTAACAGAGAGGCAAGGACTTTTGGGGGCTGACAATGTTCTGCTGTGGTTATACAGGGTTTTACTTTACAGTTATTTGTTATATTGTACCATATGAAATGTGTTTAATGTATTTTTTTGTACTTTATGACAAAAGAAGTAACTATACAAAAGAACCCAGGGTTTGGGAATCCAGATGACATGGGGGGAAGCCAGAATTGGACCTCGTGGTTCCCAAAGCAGAACTCTCCCCACCTGCCCAAGAGGGCTGGCCTGCCTTGATTTCCCCCTCAAGAAGGCCTGGTCATCAATGCGTAAGGAAGAGAAATTCAGAATCCAGGGGACCTGAGCTTCAACTCCGGCTCTGCTGCTTCATGGCCACGTGGCAAGTGACACCCTCGGTTTTCCCATCTGTACAACAATCCCACTGGAGGAGCAACTTGCACCCTTGGAGGGAGCAGGGTGGCACACTTCCAGCCCCATGGCCCAGGGGTGGAGGGCAGGAGTTTTGGGGAATATGTTTTAACTCGGCAGAGCAGAAAGCTGAAGGGAATGGAAATCACCACACTCAGTGATCAGCTCTGAACCCAGAGAGGGAAGGTGAATAGAGGAGGGTCCCCAAGGGGGCTCTGACTGCACTGGTGAGGTTTTACTTTTTTAAAATGGCTGCTGAGTACATGGGTATCACTGACTAATGCTATCTTTATGTCTCAAACACTGTATCATAAATTATTTGAAAATTTCTTTAAGACATTTTTATTTCCATATGTCTGGCTCATGGGTCTTATTTCTCAAGTTTCTAAATTGGGGCCTCCTCAGAAGCTTCATCTCACAATGCTGGGGTCAGATCCACAAGAGACTATTTACATGATGGCATGGGGCCTAAGCACAGGCAGAGGAGAACAGAGAAAGGCCCTCAGATGAATGCCTTGTCCTAATTGGACAGCCTTGGGAAGGGGGCTGGATCCTTCTGAACCTCAGTTTGCCCATCTATGAAATGAGGTCATTCTGGTTCCTGCCATTGAGGGGAGTTGTGAGCCTAAGTGAGTTCTAGCACTCTGTCCACACTCATCCTCCAGTCTGGGCCCTGTGACCACCTGAGTCAGATCCCATCCCTCCTCTACAAAAACCCTCCCGTGTCCCCTCACCCACAATAAAAGCCAAAGTCCTTACAGGACCCCAGGACTCTATGAGGCTTGCACCATCCCCCCTTTACTTCTTCAAAGACATACTCTTTCACTGGTGTCTGCCTCCTGTGGCTCCCAAGACACACTGGGACACCCCAACTCAGGGTCCTGGCACGTGCTGTTCCCTCAGGTGGAAACTCGGGGCCCCACTCCAGTCTTTCAGTCTCCACTCACAGGTCCCTTTCTTTGAGAAGCCTTCCTAACCTCCCTAGACAAAAGTGCATCCACCCAACCTCCCCTTACCCTTCATTTTCCTCTGTGAGCATTTACTCCACTGACAATATTATATATATTTACTTGTCTATCAGTTTATTGTCTGCCTCCCCCACTAGAATGTCAGCACGGTGAGGGCAGGAACTCTGGCCTGTCTTGGTCACAGATGTTTCCCCATAGCTTTGCACGGTGTTGGGCACACAATCGGCAATTAATAAATATCTGTGGATTTAAGGGGCTGGCCCAGTGGCGCACTGCTACAGTGCGCCGCTTGGGAAGCGCAGCGGCGCTCCCGCCGAGGGTTCGGATCCCACATACAGACCGGCCGCTCACTGGCTGAGCGAGGTGCGGGAGCGGCACCGAGGGTTGCGATCCCGTAGCCGGTCCGGTACGGGCGCGACACTGAGGGTTGCGATCCGTTGCCGGGCACGAAAAAAGACAAAAAGGAAAAAAAATATATATATATCTGTGGATTTAAGTGGTAGATATGCTAACTCTTCTGATTAAATCATTACACAATATATGCATGTATTGAAACAACAAATTGTACCCCATAAACATGTACAATGAAAAAAATAAAATAAAATAATTTCTATTAAAAAAAAAAATCTGTGGAATGAACATGTATAGAGGGAAGCTCTGTGCCCAGAACAAGCTCAAAATCAGCCAAATCCCTCTCACTACCACTTGCTAAGTCCTTCTTCTCTCGCCCCCTCTCACTGACCTGGTTTCAATGCCAGACTGCACAGATGGGATAAGGGAGGCAGGTGGGGAAGCAGAGAGCTGCGTCTCCTGGAGCTGGAGACAGTGGGTCAGGAGCCCCTTCCTGGCACTGTGGAAGCTCGCTGAGGCAGTGGCAGCAACCCCCTCAGGAGCCTCTGTTGCCTGGCCTCTAATCCATGACTTACCACAGCTCCCAGAGGAGGATTTGCTCAGGAGATAAACTCAAAGACAAAAGGAACCTGTCATAAGAAAGGCAGCATCTGCTTGTGGGTTTCCAGCAGGGAAAGACACTGGGGGCAAGAGTAGAGGGAAACATTTGCCTCATGTGCCACTCTATAAACTGGTCTGGCGTTTTGTGAGGGCATTTTGGCAAAATTGATAAAGTGAAAAATGTACATGTGTTTGGAGGAATTTCTCCTGCAGAAAATGCGAGTGCCAGGGCTCAGAGATTCTCAGGCAGGGATTTTCAATCTCGGCACTAGTGACATTTGGGGCCCGATAATTCCTGTTGTGGAGGCTGTTCTTTGCACCATAGGATGTTAAAGCAGCATCCCTAAACTCTCTCTACTCATTACCGCCAAGAGCACACCCTCCCCTAGTTGTGACAAAATGTTTTCAGACATTACCAAATGTCCCCTGGGAGGCAAAACCACATCCAGTTGAGAACTTCTGTTCTAAGGGTATTTATTATTGCTAGAACAGTGAAAACCTGCAAACAACCTAAATGCCTACACCAGGGAACAGATACTATAATAATGCTTAATATGATGACTACTAAAAAGAACAAGTGCTCAGGTAGCACTTACCACATGCCAGGCACATTTAAGCTCTTGTACACACAAATTTAACCCTCACAGCAACCCTATGAAAGAGGTATTTTTAGTGTCTCTATTTTAATGGGGAAACTGAGGTGCAGAGGTGAAATGAGTTCCCTATCACCCGGTCAGGAAGTACAGAGCTGGCATGCGACTCCAGGCAGCCTGGCTTTGCCACCACACTGTACCACACAGCCTTCAGAGTTACGCAGACCTGATTTCGGCTCTCTGCTCCCCCACTTTCCCCTCCAAGCCTCAGTTTCCTCCTCTCTGCAATGGAGACAACAGCAGTGCTTCCATTACAGGTTTGTGCAGGGAAGGGCTTAGCACAGCACCCACTTGTGGAGAGGCTCCAGCCACCAAACAAAATACAGCGCAGTCATCCTGAGCACAAAAACCAACACTGAAGGGCCGGCCCGTGGCTCACTCAGGAGAGTGCGGTGCTGATAACACCAAGGCCACAGGTTTGGATCCTATGTAGGAATGGCCGGTTAGCTCACCGGCTGAGCGTGGTGCTGACAACACCAAGTCAAGGGTTAAGATCCCCTTACAGGTCATCTTTAAAAAAAAAAAAAAAACCAACACTGAGACCATCAGCACTTGGTGACAAAGGCTTACTGCACAACATAACTTACAATATGATCCCCTTTCTGAATCACAAACATGTACACTCCACATCCCAACACTGAGACCATCAGCACTTGGTGACAAAGGCTTGCTGCACAACATAACTTACAATATGATCCCCTTTCTGAATCACAAACATGTACACTCCACATCACCTCATTTCTATGATATGCTTATTTTTTCACATGCTGACATTACTGAGATTGATATGCATCTCATGATCCATGTATAAAATTCATCTATAACATCTTTTCAGAAAAGCAATTACAGGATCAATAATGGAACTTTCAGGGCACAGTGTCTTAGACTTCAGAAGGGTATGAGGAGGCATGTGTTTAAATGTCACATGCATAGAAAAAAAAAATCAGATGGAAATGTGCCAAAGAGCTACCAGAGGCAGAATAACGGGTAACAGACCAGGAGTACACACAAGAGAAGTCAGGTGGCCTCAGGAACCAAACGCCTGAGTTTCAACCCCTGCTCCACCACTTGCTGTGGGACCTCAAGCAAGTACTTTCCCTTCCTTCACCTAAGTTTCCTCCCCTGTATGTTAGACACAATAACAGCTTTTACCTCCAAGGCCGTCGGGAAGATTAGATGAACTAATCCACATAAAGTCCTTCAAACAGCCTGACAGAGCAACTGCTCAACACATATTAGGTTTTATTATTATCTCCTCTGGTGGGCAGAGACATGGGGAACTTCACTTCCTACACTGTATATTTATGGACATGTGAATTTTTACCTATTCTGCCTCCTGTAAGAAGGTGGCATTAAAGAGACTTCTTTTTCTCTTAAACACCATATACACTCCCCACCTGCCCCATCTGTCTACTTGGAGCAGGTAGGATTGGAGGCAGGATGAAGACGTGGGCAGGCCACAAAAGAAACTGGGACAAGAATAAGCACCAGAACAGATTTCCTTCTCTTCCCCCCCGCCACACCTTCCCCCTCATACCACCCAGAGCCTTATAGCACCCACAGAAATCACATCAAATAATGAAGTCTGCCTGGCTGAGAGCACCGTGCCACAGCCAATGGGACCCTCTAAGCACAGCTCTGATCCTGTCGCTCCCCTGCTCAGGACCTCTCCCTGGTGCCCATGGATCATCTCCAAGGCCCTTATGGAAGATGCCAGGGCCCACCTGCCTCAGCCCCTCCCCTGCTCTCCAGGCTCATCGGTCAGCTCGCCCCAACATGCACAATTCTCCCTTCTCCTGGTCCCTTGAAGATGCCTTGCTCTCTCACCCCAAGGCCTTTGCACATGCTTCCCCCCAACTGGCAGGCTGTTCAGCCATCTTCACTTGCCAAATCCTCATTTCCTCAGGGAAGCCCTCCCTGACTGCCCCCTCTCCCGTGAGTGGCAGACCCTCAGAGCTCGGCCTTCCCTTCCCCTCACAGTAATTACCTCTATTGTGCCCAGTCACCTGCAGGATTAACTAGTTAACATTGCCTCCCCTGCTGGACCACAAGCTCCACAAGGCAGGGACAGAGTCTGTCCTAGTCCCCATTGTGTCCCCAGCCCCACCCAGTACAGGGCCAGGCCCAGAGCTTTAATTAACTCCAGGTAAGGGTGGCAAACACAACCACAGCTTTTGTGCTGAGTTCTGCCAAGTGAAGGTGAAACAAAATATCCTCCACTCATTCCTCAAATATGGCACCAACTCTGTGTCAGCACTGCTCTGGTCACCAGGGATGCAGCAGTGACCAAAACAGAACTCCTTGCTGCTGGGGAGTTTACCTGGCAGGGGAGTTGCATGGGAGAGACGGGCAGCAAAAAAAATAAGTAAGCAAATTATACAGTGTATCCAAAGTTGACAAATGTTATGGAGAAAAGTAGCATATGGAGGATTAGACGTATGGTAAGGGAACAAGCGTTTCTGGTTTTACACAGGATGGTCAGAGAAGGGCTCACTGAGATGGTGACATCAGAGCAAAACTGTGACACAGATAAAAAAGCCACGAGGAGACCTGGGGGTGAGAGTTCTAAGCATGGGAAGAGCGGGACTAAGGTGTGATGTGCATGAGGCACTGCCAGAAGTTGGTGAAGGGGAGAGAGGCAGGAAATGCAGCTACAGAGGGCTGGGCACCTGGCTGAGCAGGACCCTGGGGCCACTATAAGGGCTATGGCTCTTACTTGGAGTGAGATGGGGAACTGTTGGCTTGAGGTGGACTGGGGGGAGGCGGCAACAGCATATGGAATCCCCTAACCCCAGTTCAGGGGTGTGGGGTCCTCAGTGAGGCCGGGGCTGCATCACAGCTTTCCTCTCCAGGAGCTGTCCCCAGAATAAGCCCTGTACACATAAGGTCTGACACTCCAACCACATGTCCCACCTTGGGACCATGAGGACCCGCATGTGACAGATAAGGAATCCAAGAATAGGAAGGATTCAGTGAGTACCCACCACCAGACAATTAGGACACAGCTGAGGCGTCTCAGCTCATACCAGTCCTGAGCCTCTTCCACACCCCTCTGCCACTGCCCCCAAGAAACAGAGTCACCTCTCTTCTGAAATTGTCTCCTCATATAACCCAGCCAGCCCTCCCTTACCGTCCCTGACACCCTGCAGACCTGAGCTGCCCCCAACACACGCGCACGCACATGTAAGCAGGACCCCTCCGGCCTGGCTGAGTGGCACCTCCCTCACACACATTGCTCTGCATCATCATTATCTGTCTGCCTCCCCCACCAGGAGTTCTGAGGCAGGGCCTGGTAGCGTGAGGCTTCATCTCATGCCTAGGGTACCTAGGAACAAACAGGCAGGGTCCTAAACATGGCTAATCCAGTCATCCCCCCTTATCCACTGGGGATACATTCCAAGACCCGCAATACATGTCTGAAACCAGAGACAATACTGCTCCCTACACGTACAGTATTGTTTGTTCCTACACATACATACCTATGATAAAGTTTAATTTATAAATTAGGTGCACTAAGAGCTTAACAACAATAACTAGTAATAAAATAGAACAATTTTAACAATATACTGTAATAAAATTTATGTGAATGTAATCTCTCTCTCTCAAAGTATCTTACTGTACTGCATTCACCTATTTTCAGACCGGGGTTAACCATGCTAACAGAAACTGCAGAGACCAAAACCGCAGATGGGGGGCACTGTTGTATTTACTGAGTGCACTCCAAGTGCCAGGCATGGATTGACGTTAATCCTCACAGCAATCCTGTGAGGTCGATGCTATTACTATCCGCATTCTTCAGATGAGGAAACTGAGCTTCAGAGAGAGAAAGTCACATGCAGAAGATACCACAGTGAGTGAGTGCAAGAGATGGGCTGTGTCTAAAGCAGAACAAGCCAAGAAAACTTTCTGTAATGACAGAGCTGTGATTACTGAGCATGTGAACTGTGCCTAGTGCAACCGAAGAACTGAATTCCTACTCATTTAATTAAAACTTAAATTGCTACACATGGTTAGCAGCTACCATATTAGGGGTGCAGCTCTATAGAACCCCTGCTAATTAAGCACCTGGAGCCTGAAGGCAGAGGAGGGATGGGGGTGACTCTCAGGCCCGAGAGGGGCTGGATCACCCCAGCCTGGCTAGGAGAAGCTCCCATGCTATACCCATCTCTCCTGCATCACAACCCAGCTCACCCCAAAGAACTGGAGCAGGACTCTGAGACCCAAACTCACACCTCAAGTCAACTCAAATCCTTACTCTACCACTTCCAGGCTGCATGGGTCGCTTCTCTGAACTGCAGTTTCCTCATCTGTACATGGGATCCTAACACCAATCTGACTGAGCATATGCTTATGTTACCTCAAAAAATAATTTTTTTGACAACCCTGGGTTGTCATGGGGAGCCAATGAGATGTGCTTCATGCACAGCTGGGGATAAGGCCAGTACTTGAGAAAATAGGCACAAATAACACAAAGGTAAACTCTGAAATCAAGGGCCATCCTGAGCCTATTAATCAGGGACATGGAAGTGGCATCTTGTGTTCATACTGTCATTACTTGGTAATAAAGGAATCATCCAGATGATTAACAATATGCCTATATTAACTTTTAGAAAATATCATCTAAATGAAAACACACAGCTAAGAAAAAGTAGGCACCCTGCAGACACCTCCACCCCTGCCAAAGCCTTTGGACACCAGTTTGAAAAGCTGGGTCTTAAGGGACCCTTGTCTCCAAAGCAGAATACAGTCTGCTCCTTGCCCTTCTCAATTTCCCACCACCAGAATCAGGCCAGCTCTCTCCCACACAGGTCCCTCCTCTTTGAAGTTAAAGCCCCGACTCCTCACCACAGCCAGGGTCCTGGGCCCTTCCACCTTCCTCTCTCCTCCCTCAGCCATTTGACCAGCTCCAGCCACAACAGCCTGCTCTGTTTCACCACCACATCCAGGGCCTCTACCCATGCTGTACCCCCGCCCAGCCCACTCCTTTGGGCTCTCAGGTCACAGCCTCCATGCTCTCTCCTCAGGAACTTTCTCAAGTCCCTCTCCCACCAACTCCAGCTAGATTCTGTTCCTTTCTTCAGCCACCCTGAACACTCATAGGGCAAATGCTACTTCTCTGCCACCTTTGATAGACTGGGGGCCATTCCCTGGAGTTCAGAACTACACATGGCACATAAGAGTGATTCAATAAATATTTGTTGACAGAATGGAATACAAACATGCCCCAAAACAGCCAAAGTCTGACTCCTGAGGCCCAGAGATCACTCAGGAATCAAACTCCAAGGCAGGGAGGGAGGGGAGTGACTCCCACCTTCATCCCTTCTCCCTGGCCTCTGGGGAAAGGAAGGGCCAAGGCCATCGCTCCACAGGCATTAGGAGGTAGAGAGAAGTAGGCACACCCCAGCTCCCGAACATGTATTGAGTGGAGTCATTTCCAGGACATCTGAGGCCTAATTTGTGCCAGCTCTGTCTGGGAGAAGAAAAAGCAAGAGAGAAATCATTATAACAGTAATGACCCCAGTAACAGCAGCCACAATATTAGTCAGAAGAGCTAGTTTTCAAAAGGCATACTTGGGTTGGTCGGTTAGCTCAGTTGGTTAGAGTGCAGTCTTGAGAATAACCCCAAGGTCATGGATTCAGATCCCCATACAGGTCAGCAGCCAAAAAACAAACAAACAAAAAATAAAGAAAGAAAGAAACAAAGGACACACATGATCCCAGATAGAGCTGGGTTCAAGTTTCATGTCTGTCACTAACACTTTGACTTTAGAATAACCCCAAGGTCATGGATTCAGATCCCCATACAGGTCAGCAGCCAAAAAACAAACAAACAAAAAATAAAGAAAGAAAGAAACAAAGGGCACACATGATCCCAGATAGAGCTGGGTTCAAGTTTCATGTCTGTCACTAACACTTTGACTTTGGCTAATCCAATAACCTCCCTGTGCCTCTGAAGCTCCCCAAGTTCCCAGGTTGTGCTGTGGATTAATGATAGCAGACATGTTAGGCTTTGGAGCAGTGCCCAACAAAGAGAGGCAGCTCTGTTAACTACTCACAATAACAACACGAACATTCTATGTAGCTTTCTATGCCTGAATTTCCTATCTACAAAATGGGGGTGATAACACGGCCACCTTCCAGGCTGCCATGCAGGTTTACAGAGCTAATACGCTTGAAGCACTCACAGCAGTGTCTGGCCAAGCAGGAGCTCAATGATGGGTACGATTAATATTCCTGTCCAGGGCCCTCCCGGGCAGGAACTTCAGCTAATCAGCCCCATCACTTTCTCCCAAGGCTCCAACTTCGAACCCACTATGCCAACCAACAACTCCAGGCTGGCTGCTCCCCAGAGCCCCTTCTCTGCTCTCAGATGCCCATCAATCCCAGCCTGACAATCTCAAATTCATTGAGCACCTTCTCAGGAGGTCCATGCTTTGTAACACATTAGCTCCCTGAATCCTCCCCATAGCCCCATTCGGCAGGAATGTTCCCATTTCCAGCTGAGCAAACTGCACCTCAGAGGTGAATTGAGGCCCCAAGGGTTCCACGGCAACCAAGGGATGTGCCAGGAGCAGGGTCACGTCAGCTGTCCCCGACCCAGATCACTAAGCAGTCCAAGCTGAGTAAGAGATCAATGGCCCACCAGACAATGACGAGCTTGAAATCAGGCTGGGGAGGGGAACAAGGGAGAGGCAGCTGCCCCAGTCCATTCAGAAAGGGCCCACAAGGTGGCAAACCAAGGAAGGGTTGGATTTCTGGCCTCACCCTTAGAAACAACATCTGTGGATGAGCTTCCCGGGCAGGGCAGGACGGCTGGGCTCAAAGAACTTCCTGCAGGGACCTCTGACATGCAGTCTCCCCTTGCTCAGCTCCAGCTTGCTGTCCCTTCCTTGGTGCTCCCAGAACACCCAGGCCCTGCCGTGGGTACCAAGTTGTCAGTGGGTCCTGCCCCAACGGGGCCAGGCTGAGATCCCACCCAGCGCCCCTCCCATGCTTGCTCCCTCCCTCCTGGTCCTGCTCCCAGGCTGTCTTCCCCAGCTGGGCCTCTCACTGCTTGGCTGGCTGTCCAGAAGAGCCTGCCACGGAACCACCCCACCGTGCAGCCCAGAGGCCTAGTGGCTGAGGGCATTCCACTGAGAGCTCTGGGAAGTTGAAGAGAGGCCCAGGGAGGGGTGTCCCTGGGTCCTCCAGAGGGGATCAACTTTGAAAGACACTCCTTTCCACCACCACCCTCATCCCAGGGGACTTCCAGAGACTCCAGGTTTGTTCTGAGGGGGCTCTGCTCCTTCTAGGAAGATACCCCAGAACAAACCTTGGAAAAACAAACATCAGGGATCTTGTTACTGCACTAAGCCTTAGGGTTGAGGCTCAGGGGTGGGATGTGAAGTCACTCTCACCAAAGATTACCGAGCACCTTCATGTGCTTCAGGGAACTCTGGAGCCAGACTGCCCAAATTCAGAGCCTGTTCCCAACACTTCCTGGTTGGGGGACCCAGCACAGGTTGCAGAGGCTCTCCAGCCCTCAATTCTCACTACCGTCAAGTGGTAATCAAAGCGAATTCCTCCTGGTCTAAAGGGTCTTCACCCAGGTCCTCCCATGGCTCCTTCACAGCATTCTAGTCCCTGCCCACACATCACCTCCTCAGGGAGGCCCTCCCTGATCATTCAGCTAAACTAGAATAACACCCCCACTCTCTTTCCCCTGAGCCCCATTTATTTTGCCTTTGTAACATCAACCACAACCTGATATCCAGTCATAGATCTGTTTGCTGGGCACCTGTCTTCACTAGAAGGTGAGCCCACAAGGCCGGTCTTTCCAATTCTAGAACAGTGCCAGGAAGGTCGCAGACCCTCAGGCCCACAAGCTGAGTGTATGGCAGAATCATCAAGTCCAGTACTGTTTTGATCAGGTACTGCTGCTATTCTGCATGGTTGTTTTATATTAGCCCAGCTGGCCGGGTTGGGGAGGGATGGGCAGAAAAATCAGCCCATCAAGCTTCCCCACCTCTCTCCCTAAAGGCAGCAACCATGCGCTCTGACGAACATGGTATGAAAACCACAGAAGAAGGCAACCATTGAGCCTTTCCCAGTTGTAAGGCAGTGATTCTACTCAAGGGGGAAGTGGAAGGCATGTGAAACTCCCTGCCCAGCTCAGTCAAATCTATCCCCACCCCAGGCAGAAGCCTGAGAATCTTTCGTGCTGAGAGTCACCTTCTAACACCCTAGATCTGACCCGGCTGCTCCTGTTGAAACTCCAAACTCCTCCTGCAGCAATCGACAAGGCTATGAGTGACCCAGGCCCTGCTGTCACTGGGCCCCTGGCCTCTCCTCCTTTTTCCTCTCTCCCTCCCTTGCTCTGCCCAACAATGCAGGCCTCCAGGCAGCCCTCCCTGCACCTCATCAAGCTCCATCCTCCCTTCTGACCTGCACTGTGGTTCCCCCCACCTGGAAGGCTGTCCCTCCTCCGCACATCCCACATAACTGCTTTACCTTGTCAACCTGGAGGAGCTCAGAGGCCTTCCTGCCACAGCATCTAAAGAAGTGCCCAGTTGGTCTCTGTCAACTGATGTGAATTCACTCCATAGCACCTCCCCTCTAACCTGTTCTTTGTTTATTCACCTGTTTCGGGTTGGTGTCCCTCAGCTCCATGAAGATAGGAACTTTAATAAGTGAACCACTGTATCCCCAGCATCTGATGCAATGTCAGGCACACAGTAGATGCTCAATAAATGGTGGTGGATGAATGCAACCCTTTCCTCAGCTCCAAAATGCCCTCAGGATCAAATCCCCCACCTCTCACCCAGGCCCACCAGGCTTTACACTGCCCAGCCACTACCCACTCCCAAAAGCACTTCAGTTACCCACCCTGCCCAATCCCACCTTTCCCAGGGCTGTGGTGGAGATTCAATAAAAGCACAGAGAGAAAGTATACAGAGTCTGACATCTGGGAATGATCTAGAATTTCTACCCTGGAGGGGGCTCGGGGCAGCAACTGTGTGGGAGAGGAAGGGGGCCTGGGAGTTGCATCTGTCAGTTGTTACTTGATTATATATCCCCCACCTCCACCCATTTCTGCATCTGGAAAATGGAGATGCTAATTTTGACCCTGCTCTCCTGGTGTTCTCTGACAAGGTTGGGTAAACTGGCAAGGGCCTTCAATGTGCTAGCAGAAATATTAAGAATTACAATTGCTAAAATATACTGAGGGCTCACAATGTGTCCTGCACTCCTCTTAAATACCGAGGCGACCTCTACTGCAGGCTTACTATGATACCAGCAGTTACAAATGCTTTCCAAAGATTAGCCTGCTTCATCTGCATAGCAATCCTGTGAGGTGGGAATTATCGTCATTGCCATGACACAGGCAATGAAATAAGCTCAGAAGGGTTGAGGAGCCTGCTCAAGGTCACACAACCAGCAAGTGGCAAGGCTGGATTTGAACCCTGTGCTCTGAATCACTTCAGTGCAGCTCTTTAGAGAGCCTGGAAACCAGGTCATCGAATTCCTGGATCTTGGCTGGGCCAGGCTAGGGGACTGGATCCCAGGACACCTGAGGGGACCAAGGATGGGGGTGGGTGAGGCTGGAAACCATGGTCCCACAATAACATAATCGTGACTACCAACTGAGACTTACACAGCACCAGACACCATTCTAGGAGCTTCTCGTGGATTAATTCATTTAATCCAACAGCCTGAGGTGGGTACCTTTCTGAGCCCACTGTACAGAGGTAAACACTGTGGCCCATGATCACACAGCCAGAATGTGAAAGCACCAGAACTTGCATGCATACCCACTTCACCATCTTGCCTCTAATACAGGTACCCGGTAGCTGTGTCACCCCCTGCATGGCTCTCTTATTGTGTTCTCCTGCTCATAGCACACACCTGTCCACAGTTAAAAGATGCCCTGGTTCAACTCTGAGGAGGAACCAAGTTTCAGCAGCCAGCCCAGAAATGCTGGAATAGCTGCGTGCAGAGGGGCTCATGGCAGCCTAGGCTCAGGGGCGAAGGGAAGGAAATGACCAGGGCACAGAACAGAGGTGACAGAAACCGATTCCTACCTGGGATCTGTGTGGCACCAGAAGCTAACTGACCTGGGTTCAAACCCCACCCTGTCTTCCTAGAGACTGATAAGATCTGGAGGAAGGCAATTGCTCCTCTGAGCCTCAATTTCTGACTCTGCAAAAAGGACAAAAACACCATATAAAAGCCTCAAGCCCAGGACCAGGCACAGAGTATACGCTCACAAACAAAAGCTACTGCCCCATTTACTCATTGACAAGAGGATCACTCTGAGGCCAAGGTGGGCCAAGGATTCACATCCCAGCTCTACCACCTCCAGCTATCAGTCCTTGAGGAAATCATTTCACTCCACAATGATTACCTCAGTTTCCTCATTTGTAAAATGAATATTGCACTTCTACCGAGTTCATAGGACTTTTATAAAATAGGCATAAGCATAGGTATGTTTTGAGATTTAAATGAGGTCGTGTGTGCAAGAGGCCTGTCATACGCCTGGCATGGGGTGAATGCTCAATCAACACTGGCTATCCGCTAGCTCTAGAAATGATTTGCCTCTCTGCACCTTAGTTTCCTCATCTAAAAGGGAGATCATGGGCCGGCCCGTGGCTCACTCGGTAGAGTGCGGTGCTGATAACACCAAGGCCGCGGGTTCGGATCCTATATGGGGATGGCCGGTTTGCTCACTGGCTGAGCGTGGTGCTGACAACACCAAGCCAAGGGTTGAGATCCCCTTACCGGTCATCTTTTTAAAAAAAAAAAAAAAGGGAGATCATGATAACAGTACCTTACCTCTAGAATGGGAGTATTCAGCAAGGTAATCTACATGAAGAATTCTAAACACAAAATGCACACAGTTAATGTCAGCCATCAATTTCATGATTACTGTTTTTATTGCTGCTGTTAACCCCATCAGGGTTACCCTTTAGAGGTTCAAACTCTGTAAAAGCTGGCAAGAGAGAACCACAGGAACAAACCCCTAGTGGAGAAAAACTCTAGAGAGCCCCCAGCTGCCTTGCACACTCAGGGACCTTTCTCTCCAGAAACCATGACCCATGGAAACCAGTCTGCTTGGAAGCCTTTGCTGTGGACAAGAAGCAATCATCTGCCCCCTTTGACCACATCACCAGCCCAGTCATCTCGGTCAATCAGGGACTGCAGCCAGCCCTCTGGGAACTCCACACCAGGGGCAAAGGCTACAGAGCAAGCCAAGGTCACAAGCTGGCCTAGGGACTAGGGACACTGGCCATACATGTTTGAGGCTGGCTGCTCCAAGCACCCACCCAGTGGCCACAATGAGAAACCAGATCTGTGGGGAATCTGACTGTCCCAAGCAATTCACAGCAGCCTTCCTCCCTGGACCAGGCTGGGCCAGGGGCACCCCCATCCAAGTCCCTTTGGCCTATACAGAGAGGAACAGCTGGGAAAACAGCTCTCAGACTCACTATGAGGCCAACTGTGATCGCCTGGTAGGGAGTGTAAACAAGATGTGCCACTGGGCTGGTAACTGGGGAGACACAAACAGCTTTATGGCCAGGGAAGGAAGAGCCTACAGTGGTCTATATCAGTTCCTGGGCCTTTCACACCCACTGCCAACCAAGCTCAGACTGAAGCTGAACTGCTGCTGCTTCTCTGGAAAGGGAAGAGTGGACAAGGTTTAAAAAAAGCCTACTGGAGACCCTACTTACTCCAGACCAGGCCTCTTGCTGAGCCCCAAGAGGTCTTCAAATGAAAGACAGGGGTCCTCAGAATCCTAAGGATCAGAAGGACTGGGGAGAGGTTGGGTGGGGGACACGAAATAACTGCAATTTGAGGTGGTAGGCATGCTGATAGTATTGATCTGCTCACCATATCTTGGGCATGGGTGCGACGGTCAGCTCTGTGCCCCATGAACATGTATAATCAATAGAAATAATTTTTAAGAGAATCTTAAAGATCAAAATGTCCCCAGACACCTTGCCCTGAGGAGAAGAGGTGTCCTTCCTCCCAAGTCTTAACAAGCAGATCCAGGAGCACAGCTCCTCAAACCCAAGCCCAAAACCCTCTCCCTCCCTAATGTGGAACCAAAAGCTCAGAAAACTTTAGTGATTTCTAAAACATCCCTCTCTTCCCACCCTCCACGGAAGGAAAGAACTTGCCAAAGGATGCCCACACATCTTAAAATAAGATGAAATAATCTGAGAGGGTTCTAGAGTCGAGAGCAGACAACCCCATGTTCAGAGCACCCCAGTGACCATCCAGTTCCGTCCAAAGTCATTAAGAAGTTCAATAAAGAGTGAGCTCAGTGTAAACCCCTACCCCCGTACATCGAATACAGGAAGCAGAAGCCCCTCCTCATCACTCGGCATCAGAGACCTCCCAAAATATGCCCCTAAACACCTACTTGGGTCTGTCCGGCCCACACCCACACCCCAATCCCTCAAAGCGTACAAACATCACAGTCTCCTTCACTGATACGGCGCTCCTCTACGTTTTAAGGCTAGCTCCTCCCAGTGCCTTGGTGGTATAACCCAGACAGCCCTACCCCGACCACAAAAGCTCCTTTCCAGAAGCCCCCACCCCTCTAAATACACTGTAGCTCCTTTCCCACAGCCCCCAAAAGGTACAGCCCTCTACACTTGATACGGGGCGCTCCCTCAATGGGTTAGCCCTCGCAACCTAGGCACCATCTCCCCCCACATCCCTCTAGTTCAGCCCCCAGTCCACACACACTGGGGTCTGTCCCCCAACTCCTCAGTGCTTCGGTCCTCCCATACTTGGTATGCTCCCCCCCCCCGCCGCTTCAGTGGTACGGCCCGCCGCCACCGCCCCCAGCCCCTCAAGGTTAGTCCCAGCGCCCCCGCTCAGCCACCCCCACTCAGTTCCGGAAGGGGGGGCCCAAGGACCGCGGTCCCCGCCCGGAGAGCACGGGTGGTACAGCCCAGCGCTGCACGCTAGGGGCCCGGACACGACCATTGGAGTGGGGGACGCTCCGGGACACGCGCTGGCGCACTCACCTGTCACCGGCGGCCGCCCAGCCTCTCCGGCGGG
>NW_007726204.1:871977-877893 GCF_000696425.1 Galeopterus variegatus
CCGCTTACCGCCCCCTCCCACCCTCTGGGCGGAAATACCGCCTTCCCCCGCCACAAACAGGAACTGACGTACAAAGACCGAGCGGGACAGGAGAACCCGAGAGCGCAAGCGCAGGGAAGGGAAGGAGGCGGGCTCACAGCATGGCGCCTGCGTACATTCGGCAATTTCGAGTCGGGGTGGGTAAATGATGGGCCTCGCTCGGACGCGTATCGGAAAGTATAGGCTTGCGCAGGCGCAATGGGACTCCAACGCCTGTTTTCCCTAGAGGCGAGCCTCAGCGATTATTTCCCGGCAGCCCTTGAACCTCATTTGTATGCGCTTTGATCTTGTTTTACTCGGTTCTCGCCTTTACTCTTGGTTCGGAGGCTCTTCAAGAGCCCCGGAGCGGGAATCAGGAGGGGTTTCCTTTTCATTGTATCGGTCATGGTTGATCTCAGGCTCTAAAAGCCACACAAACCAAGTTTTGAATTTTCTCCTCTCTGGTGACTGTGGCCAGAATGCTCAGTATCCACATCTGCAAAATGGAGACAGTCATAGCTGCATCCCTCCGCTGTTGGACTATTTTATATAAATAGATGGTTTTTATCAATCAGTCTACGACTCCAAATTATTAATGGCAGCTGCTCATCATATACATACGGGGGTAGGGTTCTGGCTGATACGGGGAACCGAACTCGTGACCTTGGTGTTATAAGGCTGCTCTCTAACCGAGTTCACCAGCCAGCCCTTCATCATATGTATTTAAATGAATATGGGATATACCTTTTTTTACAGAGCAACTTGGACCAACAAAGGCCTTAAAATCGCCCTACAAGAAAAGAGCTTTGCACAGATCCTGGCCCATATATTCACTAGCGTACTTTCTCATAGGTCGGGAAGGGATTGCCACCTTCTGAATTTGGGTTCCAGTATGCCACATAGGTTGGTAAGTATGCATTGGTAATAGAAAAATACCTGTCTGGGAGTTGAATCCTGGGTCCACCTCAGTCTGAGAGTGTTCTGGACAAATCCTGCTGAAGGCTGGGCCTTAGTTTCCCAAAAGGTAAACCTAAGGCTAGAACCAGCTGTTTCTTATTGGTTCCAGCTTGGATCAACGCCTTCCCCTTCACAGCCCTGACTATTTTAGTGTAGTACTGTCTGGCAACAGGTCTGTTTCCCCAGTGCACAGGGAACCCCATCAGGGGAAGAGACCAGGAGTCTGAATCATCACTGTGTACGCAACACTGCCCAGTAGAGGTCCGGGCAGAGTGGACTCTTAGAGAATATTGTTTCAAGAAATAACCCTTCTAGGGCCGGCCTGTGGCTCACTCGGGAGAGTGTGGTGCTGATAACACCAAGACCACAGGTTCGGATCCTATATAGGGATAGCCGGTTGGCTCACTGGCTGAGCGTGGTGCTGACAACACCAAGCCAAGGGTTGAGATCCCCTTACCGGTCATCTTTTTAAAAAAAAGAAAGAAAGAAATAACCCTTCTGCTCTAATCTAAACTCAAGGTTACTGTGACCTACCTCTTCATTCCTGTCCATGCTGAACTCACAGCCCATGCCCATACTTCTGGGCTAACTGGAATCCGTGCCCCTTCTAGGGTATAGAACGGTTTACCACACGCTGAGATCTCACTGAAATCTCCCATGTGCTTGGGTATAAACTCCTTGGGGCACTAGTAGTGGAGGTTAATGGCTTTCAAACTATGTTAAGATCCAGTACACACATGTATTAGTATAGTACAATGAAACAGAAGTATCACCAAATGCTATTTACCCTTACATATGATGGACTCTGATATTTAACATACTTTTTTTTCGATGCCGAGACCTTGCTGAACTGCTTTTCTGACCCACTAGTGGGTTATGCCTTGCAGTTTGAAAAACACTGGTCTAGGGGATGAACAGCACTCACTGGCTTTGGAGATGGATGAGCCCAGGTTCTAATCACACTTTTCCTATATCCTTGTCAAAATAACTTCACTTCTCTGAACCTGCCTTTCCTCACTGCACAGCAGTATTAATAGAATTTATTTAGCAATTGTTACAGGCCAAGTTCTGTGCTCAACACACTCCCACCAATACTATCCTGTTGCTGTCTACACAATAATCTTGGAGGTTAAATGCAACAGTACATTAAGGGGTTTGCTCAAGTTCCCAGGACAAGTTAGGGGTGGAGACAGGATCTGAACCCAGGCAGCTTGATACCAGAGCCTATGACTTTAACTCATATCATGCTGGAAAATGGAAAGTATTGGCCCCATTTCTACGTCCTGAGTTGCTTCGGCAAACCGATTGAACCATCCCTCAATTTCAACATCAAGGGCGATTGCGGAGAAAATTCCCTAAACCCCAAAATAGTTCTCTTCCCTCTAATCTATTCTGTGAACTCCCTGACCATAACTATAAATATGGGCTGCAAATGCACTTTGGGGGGGGGGGTGAGTAACCTCTCATCTGAAGTTTGCTCAAAGGTCTCTTGATTCAGAAAAAAAGTGATTAAAGATCCTGCCCCAAGGACTGGGGAGGACAGCTCCTCAAAGTCCCCTTTTGTCCCCAGGGAGCAGAAATCAGGCCACGGAGTCCATTTCAACCCTTCTCATAGAGAACAGGTTCCCCGTGGTGACTGGACAAGCCATGGAGACCAGCCACAAAGGATCTTTTAAGGGCCAGCCCGTGGCTCACTTGGGAGAGTGTGGTGCTATTAGCACCAAGCCACAGGTTTGGATCCCTATATAGGGAGGGCCAGTTAGCTCACTTGGGAAAGCGTGGTGCTGACAACACCAAGTCAAGGGTTAAGATCCCCTTACCAGTCATCTGTTTAAAAAAGAAAAAAAATCTTTTAGCAGACCCAAGTGGGAAGGCTTCCAGTCCATCCCTATAAGGTCTATCCCTGTCGGTGGCAGAGGTAGCTGGGGAACTGGGGAGTGAGGGGGACCCTCCCTTCCTCATGGGCAATAAGGAGATCCAGCAGGAGGAATCAGGATCTCCCCTTTCTCATCTTAACCAGAGTATTTTCTGGGGAGAAAGTCCATAGTATTCTCAAAGTCTGGAACCATTAAAAAATCGGTTTTGGCCAGGAAAATCCCTCCTGGTCCTTCTAAGGAGCCAAAGCCAAACCATGGGCCAGAAAGGGGGTGTATGCACCATGTCACCTGGGTATTGGTGGGACTTAAAATAAATAAATCAATAAGGCCAAAAAAATCGTTTTTATTTTTTATTTAAAATATTAAAGAGAACTGGATGGTTAGCTCAGTTGATTAGAGCACCACTTTGTAACACCAAGGCCAAGGGTTTGGATCTCCATACCGTCCAGCTGCCAAAAAAAAAAATACATAATATATAAAAGAGTTCCCCACATTATAAAGAAATGTTGAAATAATATCTGATTCCCCAGCAAGAATTTACTAAGTCCCTCTACCCCCCATGATGCTACTGAGTTGGGAAGATCCTTTAGAGTAATGTTATGTGTTTGGCAGAAGTACAGATAAGCCTCAGGGATTCTGCAAAAGTTGGTTCCAATTCCTTTTTATAAAATATGTTTCTAATTCAAAAAGTTTAATAGAAGACACCATGCACATTCAATTTTCTAATACACTGAAGATTCTCAAAACATTTAAGTGGTTGTCCTAGGCTAATGAACTTTTGTGTAGACCTTGGGATGAAGCTTTTTCTAATCTAGATAAGATAGAACACCTTGTCACTATGCTCCAAACACACAGATTGCTTCCCATCTCATGTGGACTAAAAGCCAAAGGACTTATGATAGCCTTCTCAGCCCTATGGGAACTGCCTCTGCCTATCTTCTGACCTCATCTCAAGCTACTCTTGCTCTTGATTCATGTTCCAGACACATTAACCTCCTCTCAGTCTCTCCAAAAAGACAAGACTCTGGGTATTTGTACTGGCTGTTCTCTCTGCCTGTTCTCTTCATCTCCCTGATCCTGATCTTTGCATGACTGGCTCCTTCTTGTCTTTCATAGCGCAGTTCAAATCTGACCTCTCTAGAGCTTTCCTTGGCCACTCCAAGTCCAAAAGAGCCATGCTGTCACTATCTCTCTGTTTTTTGTTTTTGGCAAGCTGACTGGTTCAGGATCCAAACCCATGACCTTGGTGTTATAAGGCTTTGCTCTAATCATGTCACTGTCTCTTTAACATATTTGAATTTCCTACCCACCACTTAACACTAAAAGATATTTTTGTTGTTTATTTTATAACTGTCTTCCCCTAAACTAGAATATAAATTTGCCCATGAAGACAAAGACCTTGTTTGGGTACCATTGTATTCCCAGCCCCTAGAAAAATGCCTTTGAAGGAGTCCAGGAAATGCCACCCCAAAAACATGCTGCTTTGGTATGTTGATTACTTCAAACTGAGGGCACTTGGGGAGCAGCAAATGCACAGAGGGCTTTCTCTGAACTTTCCTTATCTTCTTAAAGATAAATTGTCTAAAAGAAACTCAATTGTTATGAATCCCTCCCCAGGAATCTTATCAACCAGGGAAGATCAACTCTTGGGTCACAGGAGAGGAGACTATGCCCAAACATACTATCACCTACTCCTCTGAGGGCTGCTCCAGATAACTTTTATTACCTGAGAGACTTTTTACCTGCATAACAAGACAACCTTTATTCATTATACAATTCCTTCCCTCACCCTCCCATAACTTGTGTCACCACCAACCCCCACCCCAGAAGCCCCAAGCCCCTATTCTTTTCTGTAGCTCAGGATGCTATAAAAGCTTAATCATCTGACCCTTTTTTGAGTCTTGTATTTTGTGGGACTCCCATGCATATGTATGTAATTAACTAGTTTTTTCTTTTGTTAATCTTACCTCAATTTATTTTTATTTTATTTTTATTTTTTTTAAAAGATGACTGGTAAGGGGATCTTAACCCTTGACTTGATGTTGTCAGCACCACGCTCTCCCAAGTGAGCCACAGGCCAGCCCTTGCCTTACCTCAATTTAATTCATAGCCCAACCAAAAAACCTAAGGGGTAGGAGGAAGCCACTTTTCGCTCCCCTATACCAGATACATAATTGGGACTTAAGGATATTTGTTGACAACACAGTTTTGATCAGGAAGTTTAAAGCTCTGTACCGGGCTGATCTTTATTTCAATTCTGAACTTGTCTATTCACCAAGTGCTGAACAAATAAAATAATCTATTAACCTTCATTGAAGAATTCCCACATATCAGGCATAGTGCTAGAAACTATATCCATGACCTTGTTAAGCATTCCTGCAGGCAGAAGTCTCTAAGACCTATTTTTTTTTTTTTTTCGGTAAGGGGATCACAACCCTCGGCGCGGTGTGGTCAGCACCATGCTCAGCCAGTGAAAGCACCGGCCATCCCTATAAAAGATCCGAACCCGGGGCGTTGGTGCTACCAGCGCTGCACTCTCCCAAGTGAGCCACAGGGCCGGCCCTGTAAGACCTATTTTACAGATGTAAACATAGGCCCCAAAAGGGGAAGTCTCCTGCCAAAGATCAAAGCCAAAATGTTGTGGCTCCCAGATCTGTTCCCAAAGATGTTTCAGGTCAAGCCTATGCTTTTACCCATAGCTCTGGATTTACCTGTGTGGGTCCAGATTTGAGATACAGCAAAGTATCATTTAATGCCAAGTTAAAGTACAGTAGTGCCCCCTTATCCATGAGGGGTATGTTCCAAAACTCCCAGTGGTTGCCTGAAACTGCAGAGACTACGGAACCCTATATATACTATGTTTTATTAACAACAACAATAATAAAATAGAACAATTATAAAAATATACTGTAACAAAAGTTGTAAGAATGTGGTTTCTCTGTCTCTCAAAATATCTTTTTTCTTTTTTGTAAGGGGATCGCAATCCTTGGCATGGTGTTGCCCGCACCGCGCTCAGCCAGTGAGCGCACCGGCCATCCCTATATAGGATCCAAACCCACGGCGG
>NW_007726204.1:878283-881369 GCF_000696425.1 Galeopterus variegatus
CCTTATCCATGAGGGGTATGTTCCAAAACTCCCAGTGGTTGCCTGAAACTGCAGAGACTACTGAACCCTATATATACTATGTTTTATTAACAACAACAATAATAAAATAGAACAATTATAAAAATATACTGTAATAAAAGTTGTAAGAATGTGGTTTCTCTGTCTCTCAAAATATCTTTTTTTTTTTTTGTAAGGGGATCGCAATCCTTGGCATGGTGTTGCCTGCACCGCACTCAGCCAGTGAGCGCACCGGCCATCCCTATATAGGATCCAAACCCACGGCGGGAACGTCGCTGCGCTCCCAGCGCCGCACTCTCCCGAGTGTGCCACGGGTCAGCCCTCAAAATATCTTAATGTACTGTACTCACCCTTCTTATGATGATGATGATGTGAGACGATACAATGCCTGCGTGATGAGATGAAGTAAGATGAATGACATGGGCATTGTGATGTTCAGTTAGGCTGCTAATGATCTTCTGAATTCTTGAATCTGTATGACCATCGCTAACTTGCAGAAAATGGCTTGGTTTCACTCGTTTCAGGTGATCCTTTCCTGAAATCTTCATATAGGCTCAATGCTTTCTGCCACAACACTTCGCTGTCAATTGAAACACATTTTCTGTTCATGTCTTCCACCCACAAGTTTAATGCCTTTTCCATCTTAACTATGCACTATCATGCACTGTGGCCATAGCTTTTACAGTTTGTGAGGACACAGCAAAACTACCACAAATTTCTTTTTTCCTTCTGCACAATTTTACAGATAGAAGATTCGTTCTTATCATAAACCTTGGCAACCTCAACATACAATTTTTTTTCTTTCCTTATTAGGTCAAGAACTTTCACCTTTTCACTTAAAGGATGCTTTTTACAGTTTCTCTTGTGCTTCAGGGCCATTATTAAGTAATATAAGGGTGACTTGAACACAGGCACTGTGATACCACAACAGTCGATTTGATAACCCAGACGGCTACCAAGTGACTAACAAGCAGGTAGCTCTATAGCGTGGACACACTGAACAAAGGAATGATTCACATCCTGGACAGGACAGAGTGGGATGGTGCAAGCTTTCATCACACTACTCAGAATGGTACTTATAGTTTATTTCTGAAATTTTCCATTTAATATTTTCAAACCACAGTTGACCACAGGTAACTGAAATTGCAGAAAGTGAACTCTTGGATAAGGAGGGCCAACTGTATGTGGACTTGAAACAGCAAAACACTTAAAACATAGTCTCCCACATTATTAAGAAAAATTGAAGGGCTAGCCTGTTAGCTCAGTTGGTAAGAGCACAGCCTTATAACCCCAAGGTCATGGGTTCAGTTCCCCATGTACCAGTCAGCTGCCAAAAAAAAGGAAAAATTGATAATATTAATACTAGGGCTGGGTGGTTAGCTCAGTTGGTTAGAGCACGGTGTTATAACACCAAGGTCAAGAGTTCAAATCCCCATGCCAGCTACTAAAAAAGTATGTGTATATATATAACATTTTTTTTAAAGGTCAAGAAGGGAATAATTTCACAGCTGCCCAGCAGTATGATTTATTAACTCTATTCGTGCTGTTGCCACAAGATGGCACTACATGAACTGGCCATCCCAGCTGGAACCTAGCAAGGACTTGCAGACATCAAAGAGTCTTCCTAGAGCAATATGGGGGACCATTATGCTGTTATTTTAACACCACTGTTTAAAAGGAAGCTCTTACAGGACACCTAAATGCAACATGTGATCCTGAATTGGATTCTGAGCCAGGAGAAAACATAGCAATGAGGAACATTATTGAAATTGGAACATAGATCTGACTAGTTAGCTCAGTTAGTTAGCGTGCAGCCTTATAACACCAAGGTCATGGGTTTGAACCTACATACCGGCCAGGGGCAAAAAAAAGAAAGTGAGACATTAATCGTACATTAGATAAAAGTATTCAAGTTAAATTTCTTGATTTTGATAGTTGTACTGTGCTTATGAAAGAGAATGTTCTTGTTTTAGGAAATACACACTGAAGTATTATGAGGTAAAGGGGCATGATGTTCTCCACTTTAACTTTCCAGTGGTTCAAAAACACAATGCATATATATGTATGTTTATGGAGAGGGGAGGGGAGAAAACAATTAAACAAATGGATCAAACTGTAAACAATTGGCAAATCTGGGTAAAGAGTATACAGAAGTCCCTTGTACTATTCTTGCTACTCTTCTAGAATTTATAATTATATTGAAATAAGGAGTTACCAAAAAAGTCTTTTTTTATAGCTTATAAGAATGTCATTAAAGGGTTCTATAAGTGGTGGTGCTAATGCTGGTGCTCAAAGTCATCGATTTCAGAGATAAAATGAGATAACAACACTACGTGCCAGGTACTGTTTTAAGCCCTTCACACTAAGGGCTTAATCCTCACAACCATCCCACAGAGTAGGTGCTGTTATTACTCCCATCTTAGTGAAGAGGAAACTAAAGCACAGAGAGGTTGAGTAACTTGTCCAAGATCACACAGCTGTAAACTCAAGCTCTTAATCTCCAAGCTCCATCAAGAAGGCCAAATGATCACCACAATATGCTATACTGGTAATTTAGAAGCAAACACTGCAAAATACGAAGAGGGAGAAAAGGCAACTTCAGGGGACATTTTTGCAACAATAACTGTAGGTTTATGTGCTCAGAACCACTTGCCTCAATCTGACACTCAAATTTATGCAAATATCAGTCTTGAATTATGCAAGGTTTAGTCAAAATAAAATAGGGAGGGGCTCAGAACCACTTGCCTCAATCTGACACTCAAATTTATGCAAATATCAGTCTTGAATTATGCAATGTTTAGTCAAAATAAAATAGGGAGGGGCTGGCCCGTGGCTCACTCGGTAGAGTGCGGTGCTGATAACACCAAGGCCCTGGGTTCGGATCCCATATAGGGATGGCCGGTTCGCTCACTGGCTGAGCGTGGTGCTGACAACACCAAATCAAGGGTTAAGATCCCCTTACCGGTCATCTTTAAAAAAAAAAAAAAAAAAATACATTATGGTACATCCACATAAGGGAATACTGTGCAGTTATTTTATTTATTTATTATTATTATTTTTTTTAATAT
>NW_007726204.1:881815-898256 GCF_000696425.1 Galeopterus variegatus
CAACACCGCACTCTACCGAGTGAGCCACGGGCCGGCCCTGTGCAGTTATTTTAAAAGGAAGCTCTCTCCAATAAGCACACTAACAGATGTTTAACATCATTAGCAGTGAAGGAAATATAAGCCAAAGCCACAATAATAAGGTACCACTTCACACCCACTAGGATGAGTATAATCAAAAAGTGAGATAACAAAAAAAATTAAAAAATAAAAAAAATAAAAAATAAAAAAAAGGGCTGGCCCAGTGGCGCACTGCTATAGTGCGCCGCTTGGGAAGCGCGGTGGCGCTCCCGCCGAGGGTTCGGATCCCACATACAGACCGGCCGCTCACTGGCTGAGCGAGGGGTGGGAGCAACACCGAGGGTTGTGATCCCGTGGCTGGTCCCGGTCTGGTAGGGGCGCGACACTGAGGGTTGCGATCCGTTGCTGGTCACGAAAAAAGACAAAAAGGAAAAAAATAAAATAAAATAAAAAATAAAAATAATTTTAAAAAAAATTAATAAAAAGTGAGATAACAATAAGTGTTGCCAAGAATATGAAGAAATTGGGACCCTCATACACTGCTGGTGGAAATGTAAAATGGTATAGTCACTTTGGAAAACATTCTGTCAGTCCCTCAAATGGTTAAAAATAGAATTAACATATGACCCAACAATTCCACTCATAGGTTATAAACTCAGGAGAATGGAAAATATGTCTACACACAAAAAACTTGTACATGAATGTTCATAGTACCATTATTAATAATAGCCAAAAAGTATAACCAACCCAAATGTCCATCAACTGATGAATGGATAAACAAAATATGATATACCCATACAATGGAGTATTATTTAGCCATAAAAAGAAAAAAAGTTCTGATACATGCTAAAACATGCATGTACCTTGAAAACATAATGCTAAATGAGAGAAGCCAGACACAAAAGGCCAAATATTGCATAATTCCATTTGTATGAAATGTCCAGAATAGGAAAATCTAGAGATAAAAAGTAGATTGGTGGGCCAGCCCGTGGCTCACTCGGGAGAGTGCGGTGCTGATAACACCAAGGCCCCGGGTTCGGATCCCATATAGGGATGGCCGGTTAGCTCACTGGGTGAGCGTGGTACTGACAACACCAAGTCAAGGGTTAAGATCCCCTTACCGTCATCTTTAAAAAAAAAAAAAAAAAAAGTAGATTGGTGGTTGCCTAGAACTGGGGGAGGCGTGATGAGGATGAGTGACCCAAGGAGTGATGGCTAAGGGGTGCAGGATTTCTTTTGGGCGTACTAGATTGTGGATATGGGTGCCCAACTCTGTGAATAATTAAAAGCCATTGAATTGTGCACCTTAAGTGGGTGAATTGTCTGGTATGTGAATTATATCTCAATACAGCTGTTAAAAAAAGAAAGTTCTGGGCCGAGCCCGTGGTGCACTCGGGAGAGTGCGGCGCTGGGAGTGCAGCAGCGCTCCTGCCGCGGGTTCGGATCCTATATAGGGATGACCTGTGCGCTCACTGGCTGAGCACGGTGCAGCCGGTCTCAAAAAGGACCAAAAAAAAAGAAAGTTCTTTATATACTAATACAAAACGATTTCTACGCTATATTAAGTGAAAAAAGCAAAGTGCAAAACTATTATATATGTAACCATCTGAGTGGGAAAATATTTACGTTTGTAAATGTCAGAATATTTCTGGAAAGACACATAAAACCTCAGTAACACTAATTGCCTTTGGAGTAAAGAACTGCATAACTGAGGGACCCAGAGTAGGAGAATTGTTATTTTTAAATTAACAGATAGCCAAAAGAGCATAAAGAATAACACAATGAACACTTGTGCCTACCATCTGGCATTAAAAACCATTACTGTACTATTTAATACCTGTGTGCCCCTCTCCAATCACATCCCACCCCGCCTCTGAAGGGAACCATCGTCCTACACTGGAGTTTATCATTGCCATCATTTTCATACACTTACTACATTTTAAGTATCCCTAATCAATATGAATTATTTTGCATATTATTTTGGGGGGGGTCAGGGATCAAACTTTGGACCTTGGTGTTATCAGGACTGTGCTCTAACCAACTGAGCAAACTGGCCAGCCCTAGTTTTCATATTTTTAAACTCCACATATCCTGCAATTTGCTTTTTTCGCCCAGTGTTTTGGTTTATTCATATCAGTACATGAAACTACAGTTCATTTTCAATTATGTATAATATTCTACATCCAATACATAATATGATATATCTAATATTGATGCCTAATTTTCTAAAATGGCCACAATGCAATTTCTCATCCCACTGCTCTTGTTACAATGAGACACTGACACTCCTCTCATTGAGAGGTGGGGTCTATGATATCTCCTCTTGAATCTGAATGGGTCAGTGACTGTGGCAGAAGTGAAGTAATGTGACTCTCCGTTCCAGGTTAGAAAGGGCAATACAGTTTTCTCTGGCTCTTGGAATCCAGCTGCCATGTTGTAAGGAAGCCCAGGCCACACGGAAAAACCATGTGTAGGCATTCTGGCTGACAGCCCAAGCTGAGGTCCGGGGTAAATGCCAGTATTGGTTAACCACTAGACATGTGAGGAAGCTTTAAGAGGACACCAGCCCCAGGAATCTTCCTGCAACCACAGATTCCTCAAGTGATAACAGCCTAAGTGAGTCCAGTCAACTCTCAGGACCACAAGAGATAATAACATGATTATTGATTTAAGCCACTAAGTTTTGGTGGTTAATTATGCATTATGCATTAGATAACTAAAACAACTATGCCACAATTGGTCCATTCACCAGGTGGTGGATATTTGGGTTGTTTCCAAGATTATGCTGTTATAAACAGCACTTCTCTGAAACATGTCTCTTTGTGTGTATGTGCAAGTTTCTCTAGAGTATATTCCCAGGAGAGTAATTGCTGGGTTGGAGAGTATGTCATCTTCAACTTTACCACAACCTACCAAACTATTTTCCAAACTGGTTGGTACCAACTTATGTTCCATCGGCACTGTATAAATCCCTATTATTCTAAATCTTCCTCAACACTTGAGATGTAAGATTTTTGCCAGTCTATTGAGAACAAAACGGTCTTACTGTATATCCTTTTAAACCTTTGAATTTTGTTCTACATGCATGAATTAATCCAAAATAAGCATTTAGGCTGGCCAGTTAGCTCAGTTGGTTGGAGCACGGTGCTGATAACACCAAGGTCCAGGGTTTGATCCCTTTCTGGCCAGACAACCCCCCCACCTCCTGCCAAAAAAAGAACAAAGAAAAAAAGGGCTGGTTGGTTAGCTCAGTTGGTTAGAGCACAGTGTTATAACACCAAGGTCTAAGGGTTCAGATCCCTGTACCAGCCAGGTACAAAAAAAACCCAAAAAAACAAAAAAAGCATTTAAATGTGTGCTAATAGTCTGGCCGGTTAGCTCAGTGGGTTAAGTACAAGGATTCGGATTGGCATACAGGCCAGCTGCACCCCCCACAAAAAAAAGTGTGCTAATAAAGTATTGCTTTTTTGTTTTAAACATGCTTTATGTATTGGGATTCCATATTAAGGTTTTATTTTTTAAAAAGGAGGTATTGATCCAGTAACAACAGTAAATCTCGTGCCTGGATCTTGGTTTCTAATCATATTGTTCTGCAATAATAGGAACCAGGCTCCAGAGAAATGGCTGACTCCAGGACTGGGGCAGAAAATATACAAGATGAGCCTGGAGCATCTTGTAGTGCCAAAAAGTAAAGATGAGCTTTAAAAAAAAAAAAAAAAAAAATCACACAACAATGGAGGTATATCAAGTCAAAGGAACACAGGAGACAACTAAAAGAGCTCCCAATGGGCAAAGCCAAAATAATATGAGCAATAAAATAGAGTAGTATTGGATTATAACCCAAAGTATAAAATATCCATGGGTCCATATCAATAAAAATAAATGATTGAATAAGTTAGTAAATGGGGAGAAGAGATGAATCTCCTTTGCGGAAGAATTCCAAATAATGTATGTGGGTACTTTGCCTTCAAGGAGGTAAGGCATAACAATTCTCCCCACCCCCTGCCCTGCCCCTCAACTCCTTAACTGTGGGCTGTGCAGAGTGACTTTCCTTCAAAGAGTACAAGATGTAAAGGAAGAAGAGTAACCTTACAAAGTGGAGAAACTTTACAAACAGGTGATCAGGGTTAACACTGATAAATCATATTAAGAATGTGTATCCTTCATATGTGATAAAATGGCACTTTACCTCTGGATCCTCCTCCGAAAAAACACATACACCCAGTCTAATCATGAGAAAAATATCAGACAAATCCCAGTTAAGAGGCATCCTATAATATATTTGACCAGTACTCTTCAAAACTATCAAGGTCAACTTCAAAAACAAGGAAAATCTGAGAAACTGCCATAGCCAAGAAGAGCCTAAGGAGACATGACAACTCTCTAGTTGTCAACATAATGTTTGGCAACATAATGTCAAATTTGACAACAAATGTAATATGGTATCCTGGAACAGTAAGACATTAGGTAAAACTAAGGCAACCTGAACAAACTATGGACTTTAGTTAATACTAATGGATCAACACTGGTTTATTAATTGTAACAAACATACTACACCAATGTAAGATGTTAATAATAGGCGAAATTGGGTGTGAGGTATACAGTAACTCTCCATACTATCTTCTCAATTTTTCTATAACTTTAAAAACTGTTCTAAAAAATAAAGTCTATTACTTAAAAAAAAAGAAAGAAAGAAAGAAAAGGAGCTTTTGCCCTACTTGAAGCTTGTGAAGCTCTGGTTTGGAGTTCACAAAACAGGTAAACTTCCGTGTGGGGAAATGTCTCCTCCTTTCCAGGCCTTCAAAGGCACAGCGCTTACCAAACTAAGTCAGGTCAGATCCCCAAAGGAGGGGTCAGGGTTGCTGCAGCTCAACTCTTGGCTCTTCTAAGCAGCCCAGGGCTCAGGCACTGAAGAAAGAGACAGTGGGGCTGGCCTGGACCTTGGCTGCCTGCCACAGGTACTACAATTCTCCTCTTGCTTTAGTATCCACTGGTGTGAGCTCCCAGAAGAAGAGACACATCCAGAGAAAACCTTGTCCCAAGACCACCATCCAAACAGAATTATTCTACCTGAGCTACTTCTGATCTGGCTCTGCAATTTAGCATTAGCCTGGGCTCATTGCACTTCCATTTTCTCATCTGTTTATGGGACAAGAATAGGAAGTAGCCCCCTTTCACGGTGTTGCCCTCAGGATTCAATAAGTACATCAACTTAGCCAAGCATTTATTTAGTACTTCCTGGCACACAGGTGGTGGTCAGTGTTAGCTCTTAGCTGACCCTGACCCTGATTCCTCCACCAGTCTCCAATTAGAAGAGTCCATTGCTTTTCATTCCTTTTTGAAAGGGGGTTGTCATTGTATAAATAAATCACCTGAATGCCAATAATCTTGGGGAAGAGCTTAGTTCAGACTTGCTTTTGATCCACTATCATATCTGCACTTAAATGATGTACAGTAATTGCAGTTCTTCAAATTCACCCCTGAACTGATCCCACATGTAAAGATTCATTGTAGCACTACTTGTAATAGCAAGAGATTGGAAACTACCTGAATTTCCTTCAAAAAGGAACTGGCTAAATAAAGCTGTTAATACGCGTGTGGCTTGTATGCGTATACTGCATGTTCCTCTGCTTTACGTAAGTGTGTATGTGTATGTGTGTCCACACACAAACCTAGAAGGATTACACAAGAAACTGGTAATACTGGTGGCCTCTAAAAAGGGACTGAGGGGGCTAGGAGACATGGAAAGACACTTTCCACTGCAGAGCCATTTACGTTTTGCATTTTGAATCATGTGACTATTATTTATGCTCAAAAATGATTATAATCAGAGAAAAAATCCACCACTGTGGGTCACAGCTGTTGGGGTTGGTTTGGGGGAATTGCCAAATCAAATGGGTGGGACACTGTGGCTCTGGAGTGACTGAGAGGTGATGGGGACATCAGCTCTGGTCTGCCTGGCAGACAACAGCAGGATGGGGCATGACTCTCAAAGCCTGCAGTATCCTAGAGCTGCAAATGCTTCCTAAAACAAGTTGATGATGGTAGTGGGAACATGTACATGTAGATAACTCTAGAGAGTCCAAAACCACTATCCTAGGACCGAGCAGGATGGGGCATGACTCTCAAAGCCTGCAGTATCCTAGAGCTGCAAATGCTTCCTAAAACAAGTTGATGGTGGTAGTGGGAACATGTACATGTAGATAACTCTAGAGAGTCCAAAACCACTATCCTAGGACCCTGCTTCCTCCTTCCAAAAGGACCATGTTGCAAATCTGCAATTGAGGCAGCACAGAGTAGGGGTTAAGGGGCAAGTATCCTAGAGTCAGCTCCCTAAGGTCAAACCCAATCCCACTACATGCCAGCTGGGTGAGGCCTTCAGCAGTTTGCTCCCCTATTCCCCTGTAAAGAGCAATAAAGACTTACATGGCACAGGTAAGCCTTACCTGGTAAGTGAACTATACATGTTTTCATATCATTGTAGTTCCTACTACACATCAAGAAATTACCATGTGCTCTTGAATTTAGTAACTGGAACTCTTCTAGGTAACACCAGCAGGTGTTAAAATTACTCATGAAGTGGAACCAGAGGAAATTACTAGGGAAACAAAAAGGGTTGATGCTCAGCAGGGCAAATGCACATGTGTGAGTTCCTCCTGGTGGAACCAACATGAAGAGGTGGGCCCTGGAATCTTTGTCATCGCCAGCATTTGCTGTCCTTTGAGGTCAGACCTCAACCAGTCCTACGAAGGTCTAGCCTGGGGCCTCATAGGGAGAGGGATCTATCACTACTCTCTACTGCTGTTCCTCATCCTCAAGTCCAGCCAGTCACACCCCGTACCTAGTGTCTGGGACACTGGCTAACACACAGTTGGCTCCCAATATGACAGAACTGAAAACTAAAACTGAATGGATGATCCGTTTGGGAAGACAAAAGAAGTTCTGGAGGTGGATGGTGGTAATAGGTGTACAGCTATGTGAATGTACTTAATGCCACTGAATGGTACAGTTAAAAATGATTAAAATGGTAAATTTTACATTATGCATATTTCCCCACAATAAAAATAAATAAATAAATAAATGGATGAGGTCTAATCTCATCTTCACCTTTATGTTCTCCTTTAATTCTCCTCCACGCCCCCTGACCACACGTTGGCCATCTCCTTTATCAGATCCTATTCTCTATACAGGAAAAGGGACCCAAATTCCTTTCTGGGTCCTCTTCAGTCTCTACACTCCCCTTCCAACTGGTATCACCAGGCCCTTGGCTTTTATTCCAGCTGTACCCTGAGCACTGCCCATAGCTGCTGACCTCCAGCCCTGGTGGCCTGTGAGCCCCAGAAGCCTATTCAACACCTCCGTCTGCAGCCCTCACAGGTACCTCACTCTCGACCAGGTCAAAACAGAGCTACCCTCCTCCCTGACCTGCTCCTCCCTCCCATTTCCCCATCTCTGCCAACAGCCATTCCCCCAGATGCTCAGCTCTATAGCTAGGCAGGACATGTGACTTCCAGCTTCCCTGGGCCCCAACTTCCAATCCACCAGCATGTCCCACTGCTCTTCCTCTGAAGCACACCCTAAGTCTGCCCTCTCTCTGCTCCCCACTGCCACTACCTCGCTCCAAGCCTCCTTCATTTCCTGCCTGGACTAGCACAGTGGCTTCCACCCCCACCCTCCCAACAATTCATTCTCCTCACAGCAGCCAAAGCAATTGTCATAAAAGGCAACTCTGATCATCACTCCCCTGCTTCAAACCCTACAGAACTCCTCAGTGCTCTCAGGCTAATGTCCACATTCTTCACCTGGGGTCCCAAAGCCCTAGATCTCTGGTTCCTGTCCACCCACCCCACCTCATGCTGGATGGCAGACCCTCTCACTCGCTCACCAGCCACACCAGCCTTCCTGTTCCTTGTCCCACCTCAGTGTCTTTGCACCTGGCTGTCCCTCTGCCTGAATGCTGTTCTACTGCACTTCACAAAGCTGCTTCTTCTCATTCCCAGCTCGCCCTACATGTCACCTCCTCAGAAAGGTCTTCCTGCCCCCAACACCTGAAGCAGCCCTGGCCACTGTCTCCCATCTCCCACCCTCCGTTTCTCTGGACAGCATCATCACTTGCTCTTCATCTTCCTCACTAGGGAGGGAGTCACACGGCAGGGCCCAGGGCTGCCAGTCTCCCTGCTGGCTCCCTGCTCCTAGAGCAGTCCTGGCACAGAGGAGCAGCCATGCAGCAGGGAGGGGGTGAGTGAGCATATCAATGGAAACTCAAGACCTCGCAAATGGGGCCCATAATTTGGAAAGCCGCCAACAGGCGAGTGGCAGAAACAGGTGAAATCTCTGGGGGGAGAAGGGGAGAGCAGAGTGACAGAACCACCGTGGCTTGTTGCGGGGGGAGGAGGTGGCCTAACTGAACAGTGACTGTGACCTTACTCCCTTCAACTTGGGGCTTGTAGCAAAGACATGGCCCACCTGGGTGCAGGGAGCTTGATCTTCAGACACAGAGCCTGGCCCTTTGCTAGCACCCCCCACCCACATTGTGCTTTGTGTGAAAAACAGTCCTGTGACTCACCCTGAAGGAGGGGAGGGAAACAGTTTGAAAGCCACAAAAATATATTAAAACAGCTGTCATCTTCTCTCTCAGTACTGGCTTCCCTTCCCAATATCCCTTGCCCACCACCCACCATAGACTTTTAAAGAAAAAGACGCCCAGGGCTGGAAAATGGAGGCACCCCAGCTGCAGCTCAGGGTCTGGGGAGGTCCCTCCAGCCTGGGAGTGGAGGGCAGCTAACAGTCTCTACAGGCTCAACGCCACCGTCGACGATGGGGACGCTGGGAGGTCGGAGGTGCAGGAGGGTCAGTCAGGACGCAGCGGACAGTCGGGCCTTGCCACAGGGACAGAAAACAGAAGAGAAATGAACAGAGTGAAGACAGGGAAAGACAGAAAAGTTAAATCAGTCAGGGGAGGTGCAGAGGAGTGAGGGAAGTTGGCAGGGTAGGGGGATAAGGGAGCCCCTCCAGGTGACACCCACTCTGTGGGCGGTGGTAGGGGACCGGAAGGCTGAGGGGCTGGGGTTTGAGGCAGCAGACACTGCTGCTGAGAGGGAGAAATGGGAAATGTGGGAAATGTAGGAGAGGAAAAGGGCACTTGGCACATGGGAGTGGTAGAAAAGTGGGCTCACTCTGTGGGCGGTGGTAGGGGATCGGAAGGCTGAGGGGCTGGGGTTTGAGGCAGCAGACACTGCTGCTGAGAGGGAGAAATGGGTAATGTGGGAAATGTAGGAGAGGAAAAGGGCACTTGGCACATGGGAGTGGTAGAAAAGTGGGCTCTGCCAAGGCCACAGCCAGAGAGGAAAGAACGGAGGACATAAGAGAGGGGAAAGTCCCAGAGCAGGTAAGGCCAGGCCATAATGACCATCCCAGACTAGGAAAAATGGGGTGAATCCTCAGAATGCTCGGGCCCAGCTTGAATGCCTGAAGGAGACAAGCAGTGTCATCCAGGAGCTGGCAGGGAGGGTGAGTGGGCCCTCACGGAAGGCTCTGATGGAGCCGGGAGCCTGGAGACGGGCCGGGGCAGACACCTGCGCGTTCTGTGCCTGTGTCCTGCCCCACAGGTGGGCTAGAAGGTCCTGCGGCCCAGTCTTTTGAACACGCTCACAGTGCCTGCGTGGTCCATCTGGGCACCAAGGCTCTCGCTGGAGCTGCAGCCCCGGGGCCCCACCAGAGTCCTCTTAATGGTGACCTTGACCTCGGCCGAGGACTTACTCTTGGTGCTCGTGACCTGGCTGTCTTGGGCCTCAGGCACAAGGGTGGCCTTGCCCAGTCTCTGGATGATGCTGACTTTGGACAGGGTCTCCGGCTTCCTCTCAAGCCCGGGGCGTGAGGAAAGTGCCAGGCGCCGCAGCATCGGGGCAGCAGCTGTAGTTGCTGAGCTCGTGGCCTTGGCTTTGACAGTCAGGGTCGGCTGGGGACTGGCCTTGGCAGGGCCCCGTCCTAGTTTCTTCAGTACCCCAGCGTACTGCAAGACAGAGCTGCTACTGTCATTGTCGCTGTCCCAAGCCAGATCCTCATCCATCTCTGGGGTAGCCCCCAGGCGACTGAAGACTCCTGTGGGCTACAGAGGTCAGAAACAGGACAAGTGAGTCATTCAGTCACTCAACACACATTGATAGAGAGCCGCCTCCTCTGTGCCTGGCCTCCCAGAACTCACAGTTGGGAGAAACACCCATGGGTAACACCCGAGATAGAGGTGAGAGCCATAATGGGGGTATCGTAGGAGTTTGGAGAAGCCCAGAGGAAGCACCTGACCTTGCTGGGAAGTTCAGGGAAGGCTCCCTGGGAGAGGGGACATCTCATCTGAGATCTGAAAGTTGAATGGAAGTGTGTCTAATCAAGAAGGAGAGGAGAAAGGGTGTGCCACAATAGGAAAGACAATTTGCAAGGTCTATAGGTGAGCATGAACAGAAAGATTAATTTGGTCATTCACTCAATAAATATTTTCTGGGTCCCAACTCTATACTTGGCCCTATCCCCAGACTGGGTGATGCTAGGGACACAATGATGACAAAGACAGCCCCAGCCCTGCCCTCATGTGGCACACAGTCCAGTGGGGGAGACAGACTTGGCATCGGAAATGACACACATAATTCTATACGTATGACAGTGATATATTCTACGAAGGAGAGTGGAATGTGGGGGGGCAGGAGACAGGGAATGCTCATCTCCTCTTGGAGTTCAGAGGGACTTTCTCTGAGGCACCAACTTTGAAGCCAGGGCCTCCAGGACAAATTAGCAGAGAAAAGAACAGGTACTAAGTCCCAAAGGCAGAAATAATACTCATTTATTGAGCACTCACTATGTGCCAAGCTCTTCACATGGCAAGATCTTTAAGCCACATGATCCCGTGTTATCCTCATGATAAGAAGGAAAAGAAAGCCAGAGTGGTTGTTCCCTGGTGAGCAAGGGACCGAGAGGTAGGAAACACTGCTAGGGAGCTCCTCAAATCTAAGGTGACATTTAAAGAGTGCATACCATGTGCCAGACACCTCAGAACCATGCAGGTATTTTCTCACTTAATCCTCATGACCATCCTATAAGGTTGAGTACTAAACAGATGAGGAAACTGAGTTACAAAGGGCTTAAGTGACGTGGCCAAGGCCACGCAGCCAGGCTACAGTGGGCTCCAGGGTGTGCTTCCAATCACACGCCCTGCCTGGGGCTTACAGGACTATGAAGCCACAACAGGAAGAACAGGCTTCATCGTGGGCACAGTGAAAAGCCTCTGAAGGGTTTCCACAGGAGGATGGGCCCTGTCCTGTGGCAGCACACATTATTTCTGTGGGGACAGGGGGCTGGAAGGGATTAACGGTATCTGTGTGAGACCAGTTAGGAGGCTATTGCCCTATCCAGACAGGGAGAGGTGGCAGAGGAAGTGGAGACAGATGGAGTCATCAGATTCAGTGACTGACTAGAATGAGGATGATGGGCATCCCTGAGAATGGGGGCCCAGGAGAGGAGTTGCTCTGGGCAAAGATGCTGAGGCCAGTTAGGGACATGGTAGGTGGGAGGCATCCAGGAGTCTGCTGGACCCCTGGCACTGGAAATTGGGAGAGAGGTCTGGGCAAAAGACAGATGGGAAAGCCACCAGTACAAAGAAGGAAACCAAGAACAGAAAGGTGGGTAGGAGAGACGGCTTCGGGGCACGTGAAGGATGAAATGTGGAAGTGTCAGGAACAATATGCAGGGAAGATAAGAATTGGCAAGCCCTGAGTCGCTCACCCAGTCTCAACTCACTTTATTCCCTGTTGTCATGTCTGCCTTGGTCTCAGCGCCGAGGCGGTCAAAAACGGATGTCCTGTGGAGACCTGGGAGGGAAGTGAGGCCATCAGGCAGCACCAGCTGAGCAGCCCCAGCAGGGCCAGGCCCAGGCTGAGCACTGTGCAGGCACCAAGGGAGGAGACAACACGGCCAGCCCGGACACCAGTCAGCTCTGCTACAAGCTGTGCCGAGTCAGGTTTTATGTCTGCACTGCTGACTAACATTGACCTTAACCCACACGCATCTGGCTAGTGTCAAATGTGGGAAACATCAACTAAAATTGACACTTAACTTTCCATGCACCTTGATACAAAATTATGAAGTGTGTGTGGGAGAAGAGTTCTTAATCCCTACTCATTCCTTTTTGGGGTCACAGGCCTCAGAGAATCTGATGAATGGTAGTGAGTCCTCTCCCTAAATAATAACCTAAATATCCACCAATACAAGAATGTTTACTGAATTATCGTATATAAATACTATGGAAATAAACAGCCATTAAAAAAATGGACTAGAGGGCTGGCCCGTGGCTCACTCGGGAGAGTGTGGTGCTGATAACACCAGGGCCACAGGTTCGGATCCTTACATAGGGATGGCCGGTTAGCTCACTTGGGAGAGCATGGTGCTGACAACACCAAGTCAAGGGTTAAGATCACCTTACTGGTCATCTTTTAAAAAAATAAATAAAAAAAAATAAAATAAACTAGATCTACATGCACTAATATAAAAAGACTTCAATTAAAAAGTTGCAGAACAATATCTATAGGATGATGTTACTTGTGTTTAAAAAAGAATAAAATGCTTATCTATATATATAAGTACGCATAGATGCATATAAGTTCATAGATGCTGCTCTGGAAAGGTCAACAATAGATATGGGAGATGGGAGTGAAAGGACAGTTTGTTTTTACTGTATATGTTTCTGCATCATCTGGAAGTTCTTCCATGAGAACATATATATTATTCTAAAACAACCCTACTATAAGGAAGACCATCTCCAGCTTTAGACTGAAGGCCAATTAGTCCCCTCTGGCTCCTAAAGACAGTGCCCACTTTGGGGCCCCTGCCCTTGGCCAGGCACCATCACTCACCTTACAGGCAGGCCATCACTAAATCCTTGCCCCCGCCACTCAGAAGAGGCACCAAGGAGCCTAGATACACTAACTGCAGGATGAGAGGACAGAAGTCACATGTCCCCTCCTCTGTGGCCACCATTGCTGTCCCCTTGGCCCAAAGCTCCCTAGGTTCCCTGTTACAGCCTGCTTCTCAGCCATCGTCCATAGGACATAATACCAGTGCAATACAGCAAAAGAGAAACGAAGTCTCTGCACCAAAGCGTGCCCCAGACAGGTCAGTACCTTTTGCTGCCTGCTGCTGCTCCAGGATCTTGCGGGTCCGAGGAGTGGTGCCTTTTGGCATATTGATGATGTATTTCCCCTCCATCTCGGCAGTGACTCGGCGCCTCTTGGTGGGAACAGCCAGGCTTTCCTCTTCCCGGCGGGCCAGGGCTGCTGGGGGAAGACAGCAGGGTCAGCACCCTCTGGGATGAAATGTTCTCCCGGGATGGGGGCTGGACGCCAGGCAAAGGGCATTCACACAACTGTAATCCCTTGTCTTCCCAACCACCCCCATCACCACTGACTGAACCACCAAGAAACACAGAGGTCTAGGCAAAATGAGATTGCAAAACACGCTCGGGGGGCTGGCCGGTTAGTTCAGTTGGTTAGAGTGCAGTGTTATAACACCAAGGTCACAGGTTCAGATCCCCATACTGGCCAGCCACCAAAAATCAATTAATCAATCAATAGAACACACTCAGTATTGCCAGGCTATGGCAGGCCCTCCAGGCTCTTGGTGGCTCTGTCCCTGCCACAAGCAGGCTTACCCCCTAGTCCAGCCCATATCCCCTCAGAGGGGAACCTGTTGGGTGTGGAAAGGTTCTAGAGCTCCATCTAGGTAATACTTTCATGACTGCACTCACTTTTTAACAAGTAATTGAGTTGTATACTGAGAATGTTTGTGCATAAGTAAACTATATTTCATTAAAAAAAAAAGAATCCCTTCAAATGTGTCGAGGAGTAAAAGAGCCAGTTCCTTCCAGGCTCACCATCTTTCCAATACTTTATTAACTAATTTTAACTTTCTTTTTATGGCACATAAATCAAAAGCCAGAAGGGGATAAGGCACTTCTAAACACACAAGGCAAAGGGAGATGGCACGATGGAGGTGGACAGTGTATGAAGGGACTGGGCATCAGAAAAGTGAAGCTCCCTGGGCCTCAGTTTCCACATTTGCTTTATGATACCATAAGATCATTGTTGTGGGGATGGGACCATCAGAGGCACAGGAGCATGGCAGACAGAGGGAGGGCTTGGGAGCCCAAAGGCTGGAGTCCCATTCCCAGCTTTCAAGCTGAGACCTGGAAGAGGAACAGAAGCCGACAACCACAGAAAAGTCTGAGGAGAAAGAGTGCTCCAGATGAAGGGACACGAGGAGCAAAGGCTCCACAATGGCTGGAGAGGAGCTGAGCCAGTGAGCAAGGAGGAGAGATGCAAGAGAAGAATCCACATTGCGCAGGGCCCTATAAGACCATGCGGAGAGTTATAGACAGGAGTGGTATAAGATCAGATTGAAGGTCTTAAAGAGTCCCTCTGGCTGCTGAGGAGCAGCAGTAGGTCCTCCTAGGTAGGGCATCATCACCCTCCTTCCTAGAGACGTGGAAAGTGAGGCCTACAAAGCTGCAGTGACTTGACCGAGTTCACAGAGGTGATTCAAATCCTAACACTTTATACACCTTGTAGCCTTCAAAGAACCATGCAACATTGGGAGCATGACCCCCAGATTCCTTCTGCCAACACACATTCACCTCCAGCTCCTCCCACCACCTGCTCGAGTCCCCTCACCAGCAGCCTTGGCACTCTTTGCTGCCATCTTGTTGGACACAGTGACCGAGATCTTGGAAGTGCTGGTGTCTGGCCGCCTAGGGGGAGTGCCAGGTGGGGAGTCACGGTTCAGGCTGTTGGCAATCATTCGGGAGGCGGCTACAGGAAGGAAAGGGAAGAGTCCAGTCAGGTGAGGCCTTAGGAGGGAGGACTGAATCTAGTCTCAGGTCCAGCATGGAGAAGGCGAACCTTGGGACTGATGAGCAAGGAGCAACTGGGGTCACCCCTGTGGCTGCACTGTCTTCCAACAAGGATGCTTGGGGTGGGGTGGACTTCATCTTCCCAGGAACTAGCCCACCCCTCCCTGGCCTGGGAGCTTTTCTCAGGGCCCTAGACCAGATTGGTTCCTATCCCACCTCACCTGCCAGCTACCCAGCCCTATGTTGAGCTCATCCCTTCCCTTTCCGCTCAGCCACACTGGTCTCTGGGCTCTTCCTCACACACAATAGGGTGCCTCCTCAGGGCACTTGCTATTTCTTCGGCCTGGAATGCAGTTCCCTGAGTACCAACAGACTTGCTTTGCTTCTTCACTCAGGTCTCCTCTCAGATGGCAACTCCTCATAGAAAACCTCCCTGACCACCCCATAAAACCCAGCACCCCATCAACAACTTGCTATTTCTTCTGCCTGGAATGCAGTTCCCTGAGTACCAACAGACTTGCTTTGCTTCTTCACTCAGGTCTCCTCTTAGATGGCAACTCCTCATAGAAAACCTCCCTGACCACCCCATAAAACCCAGCACCCCATCAACCTCTATTGCCTTCACCCACGTGACACTTTCTTTTTCTTCATAGCCCTTATTACTGCTGGACATTAAATTATGTTTCTTTGCTTTCTGGTTGACTCCCCCACAAGAATGCAAGCTCCGTGAGGAAGCATTGTTTGTTTATGGCTGTATTCCCAGTGCCCATATGGCTTCTGGCCCTTTGTAGGTCCTCAATACTACAGAAAAGATGAACACCATCACTGAAACTTCCCATCATCATTGGGAGAGCCTCCATTCACAACCCTCTTTACCTGGCCTAGGCAATGTGATCAGAATTTTTAGCTATAAAAAGCAAGCAGTTGAGAGGGCCCTGCCTTGTGTACTGTATACAGAGGGAAATGCATTGTTTAAAAGAGGTCACCATGACAGGTAAGCACCATTTGGGTCGAGGTTAAACAATCAACTCTGTCTTTGCTCTGTTGAATTTGAGTTGCAGTCAGGATGTCAGAGTACGAAGATCTGTTCTCTTCCTCCTCCCACCTCCCAGACACACACATCAATGTTATACGGTGTATATAAGTGATCACATCAGGAATGTTGTTTTTGGAGCACTCTTCTCCACCCCTTTCCTTCTTTGCCTGTTTCTCCTTCTCTTCTTAAGTGCTTGCTTTCTTTTTGTTGTTTTTGTTTTGGATTTTGGTGGCTGGCTGGTATAGGGATCTGAAACCTTGACCTTAGTATTATAACATGGCACTCTAACCAACTGAGCTAACCAAACAGTCCTTAATTGCCTACTTTCTTCATTAGTGTTTTTGGTGTGTTCTACTTTTTTAAACTTTTTAAAAACTATTAAAGGGGCCGGCCCGTGGCTCACTCGGGAGAGTGTGGTGCTGATAACACCAAGGCCATGGGTTCGGATCCCATATAGGGATGGCCGGTTTGCTCACTGGCTGAGCGTGGTGCTGACA